>NC_059214.1:29328149-29628149 GCF_020615455.1 Coregonus clupeaformis
CAAATGGGAAAATAAATAAACATAAATATGGGTTGTATTTACAATGGTGTTTGTTCTTCACTGGTTGCCCTTTTCTTGTGGCAACAGGTCACAAATCTTGCAGCTGTGATGGCACACTGTGGTTTTTCACCCAGTAGATAAGGGAGTTTATCAAAATTGTGTTTGTTTTCAAATTCTTTGTGGATCGCTGTAATCTGAGGGAAATATGTGTCTCTAATATGGTCATACATTTGGCAGGAGGTTAGGAAGTGCAGCTCAGTTTCCACCTCATTTTGTGGGCAGTGTGCACATAGCCTGTCTTCTCTTGAGAGCCAGGTCTGCCTACGGCGGCCTTTCTCAATAGCAAGGCTATGCTCAATGAGTCTGTACATAGTGAAAGCTTTCCTTAAGTTTGGGTCAGTCACAGTGGTCAGGTATTCTGCCACTGTGTACTCTCTGTTTAGGGCCAAATAGCATTCTAGTTTGCTCTGTTTTTTTGTTTGTTCTTTCCAATGTGTCAAGTAATTCTCTTTTGTTTTCTCATGATTTGGTTGGGTCTAATTGTGTTGTTGTTGTTGTTGTTGTCCTGGGGCTGTGTGGGGTCTGTTTGTGTTTGTGAAACAGAGCCCCAGGACAAGCTTACTAGGGGACTCTTCACCAAGTTCATCTCTCTGTAGGTGATGGCTTTGTTATGGAAGGTTTGGGAATCGCTTCCTTTTAAGTGGTTATAGAATTTAACGGCTCTTTTCTGGATTTTGATAATTAGCGGGTATTGGCCTAATTCTGCTCATGCATTATTTGGTGTTTTACGTTGTACACAGAGGATGTTTTTGCAGAATTCTGCATGCAGAGTCTCAATTTGGTGTTTGTCCCATTTTGTGAATTCTTGGTTGGTGAGCGGACCCCAGACCTCAGAACCATAAAGGGCAATAGGTTCTATAACTGATTCAAGTATTTTTTGCCAGATCCTAATTGGTATGTCAAATTTTATGTTCCTTTTGATGGCATAGAAGGCCCTTCTTGCCTTGTCTCTCAGATTGTTCACAGCTTTGTGGAAGTTACCTGTGGCGCTGATGTTTAGGCCGAGGTATGTATAGTTTTTTGTGTGCTCTAGGGCAACGGTGTCTAGATGGAATTTGTATTTGTGGTCCTGGCAACTGGACCCTTTTTGGAACACCATTATTTTTGTCTTACTGAGATTTACTGTCAGGGCCCAGGTCTGACAGAATCTGTGCAGAAGATCTAAGTGCTGCTGTAGGCCCTCCTTGGTTGGTGACAGAAGCACCAGATCATCAGCAAACAGAAGACATTTGACTTCAGATTCTAGTAGGGTGAGGCCGGGTGCTGCAGACTGTTCTAGTGCCCTCGCCAATTCATTGATATATATGTTGAAGAGGGTGGGGCTTAAACTGCATCCCTGTCTCACCCCACGGCCCTGTGGAAAGAAATGTGTGTGTTTTTTGCCAATTTTAACCGCACACTTGTTGTTTGTGTACATGGATTTTATAATATCGTATGTTTTTCCCCCAACCCCACTTTCCATCAATTTGTATAGCAGACCCTCATGCCAAATTGAGTCAAAAGCTTTTTTGAAATCTACAAAGCATGAGAAGACTTTGCCTTTGTTTTGTTTTGTTTGTTTGTCAATTAGGGTGTACAGGGTGAATACGTGGTCTGTTGTACGGTAATTTGGTAAAAAGCCAATTTGACATTTGCTCAGTACTTTGTTTTCACTGAGGAAATGAACTAGTCTGCTGTTAATGATAATGCAGAGGATTTCCCCAAGGTTGCTGTTGACGCATATCCCATGGTAGTTATTGTGGTCAAATTTGTCTCCACTTTTGTGGATTGGGGTGATCAGTCCTTGGTTCCAAATATTGGGGAAGATGCCAGAGCTAAGGATGATGTTAAAGAGTTTAAGTATAGCTAATTGAAATTTGTGGTCTGTATATTTTATCATTTCATTGAGGATACCATCAACACCACATTACTTTTTGGGTTGGAGGGTTTGTATTTTGTCCTGTAGTTCATTCAATGTAATTGGAGAATCCAGTGGGTTCTGGTAGTCTTTAATAGTTGATTCTAAGATTTGCATTTGATCATGTATATTTTTTTGCTGTTTGTTCTCTGTTATAGGGCCAAAAAGATTGGAGAAGTGGTTTACCCATACATCTCCGTTTTGGATAGATAGCTCTTCGTGTTGTTGTTTGTTTAGTGTTTTCCAATTTTCCCAGAAGTGGTTAGAGTCTATGGATTCTTCAATTACATTGAGCTGATTTCTGACATGCTGTTCCTTCTTTTTCCGTAGTGTATTTCTGTATTGTTTTAGTGATTCACCATAGTGAAGGCGTAGGCTCAGGTTTTCTGGGTCTCTATGTTTTTGGTTGGATAGGTTTCTCAATTTCTTTCTTAGGTTTTTGCATTCTTCATCAAACCATTTATCACTGTTATTACTTTTCTTTGGTTTTCTGTTAGAGATTTTTAGATTTGATAGGGAAGCTGAGAGGTCAAATATACTGTTTAGGTTTTCTACTGCCAAGTTTACACCTTCACTATTACAGTGGAACGTTTTGTCCAGGAAGTTGTCTAGAATGGATTGAATTTGTTGTTTCCTAATTGTTTTTTGGTAGGTTTCAACACTACTTTCCTTCCATCTATAGCATTTCTTAATATTATTCAGTTTCTTTGGCTTTGATGCCTCATGATTGAGTATTGCTCTGTTCAAGTAGACTGTGATTTTGCTGTGGTCTGATAGGGGTGTCAGTAGGCTGACTGTGAACGCTCTAAAAGACTCTGGGTTGAGGTCAGTGATAAAGTAGTCTACAGTACTACTGCCAAGAGATGAGCTATAGGTGTACCTACCATAGGAGTCCCCTCGAAGCCTACCATTGACTATGTACATACCCAGTGTGCGACAGAGCTGCAATAGTCATGACCCGTTTTTGTTGGTTATGTTGTCGTAGTTGTGCCTAGGGGGGCATATGGGGGAGGGAATGCTGTCACCTCCAGGTAGGTGTTTGTCCCCCTGTGTGCTGAGGGTGTCAGGTTCTTGTCCAGTTCTGGCATTTAGGTCGCCACAGACTAGTACATGTCCCTGGGTCTGGAAATGATTGATTGCTCTCTCTCTCTCTCTCTCTCTCTCTCTCTCTCTCTCTTTTCTCCGTCTCTGCTTCTCTCTCGTTCTGTCTCTGTCTCCCTCCCTCTCTCTCCCCCTCTTTCTCTCTGTCTATCTCTCTCTCCATCTCTCTCTCTCCCCCCTTCTCTTATTTCCTCTGGATTCACATACCTTATTAAAGTTATATTCGATGTGCCTCAAGTAAATATACAGTAGTAATCATAAAACCCTTGTCAACATAAATTGCTTCTTAAGCATTTCACTATAGCCCCTGCTGCAGGACTAACCATTCCAGACACGAAGACTCACACGTCATTAGACACAGTAGCTGCTCGCTTAGGGTTAAGGTTAAGGGTTAGGATTAGGGGTTAGGGTTAAGATTAGGGGTTAAGGGTTAAGGGTTAGGATTAGGGGTTAGGGAAAATATAATTTAGAATCTCGTCCCCACAAAGATAGTAAAACAATGAGCTAGGTCTCCTCCCAGTCTCCAGGTCAGTCTGATTGAACGTCAGCTCTCTGCGAAATTTACTTGACTGTGGCTAGTCTACTGAGAAAGGATCCTTTGTCAGTTTGTCACACACTCAACTCTGTGTGTCTGTGTGGGTGTGTGTGTTCGTGCATGTGTGTATGCGTGTGGTAGGAGGTACTTGAAAGTTAATTTGTTGTTTCATTACATGGCCTTGAATTATTTTTCCAACAGACAATAATTCATAATTCTGATCATAGTTACCCTAATCAAATTCAACATTTCAATATGTCATTGCAATAATACTAATAGGCCTCTTCTTCAACACAAGTCATAACCTGCAACAAGAATCACAGTCTCACGTCATTTCTTGACGTCCTTGGACAAACATCTATTTTTGCCTAGTAAACTGACTTCATTTCCTGACGTCCTGTATTTAGGCTAACAGCTCCCGCATGAGTTCCAGACAATGTAGGCAAACAGAAACAACTCTATAGTGCTTGAGGCGTCACTACAGACCCGGGTTCGATCCCGGGCTGTGTCGCAGCCGGCCGCGACCGGGAGACCCATGAGGCGGTGCACAATTGGCCCAGCGTCGTCCGGGTTACAGGAGGGTTTGGCGCTCTAGCGACTCCTTGTGGCGGGCTGGGCGCATGCACGCTGACTTCGGTCGCCAGTTGTATGGTGTTTCCTCCGACACATTGGTGCAGCTGGCTTCCGGGATAAGCGAGCAGTGTGTCAAGAAGCAGTGTGGCTTGGCAGGGTCGTTTTTTCAGAAGACGCATGGCTATTGACCTTCGCCATACGGGAATTGCAGCGATGGGACAAGACTGTAACTACCAATTGGATATCACGAAAAAGGGGTACAAAAATTAGCGCATTAATTCCTACTGGGTTAAGTTAAGGGTTTGGGATAGGGTTAAAATAGGAACAACTCTAGGGTTAAGATCAGGCATTAATTCCGATTGGTTAACAGTTCAGGCACTAATTCTGATTGGTTAAATTAAGGGTTTGGGATAGAGTTAAAACAGAAAAACACAGCCAGGTTAAGTTTAGCCATTAATTAAGACTGGCCTTGCTAATTCATTGTGGATGTATGGCACAGTGGTCTAAGCAGTGAGCTCCTTCTCCATAGATTGCTGGTTCAATTCCAGCTCCTGACACTTGTTTTGAGTTGGGTTTTTTTTGCCTCTAGTGGACGGTTTTGACAGCTTCTCCTGATGTCCTGGGGACCTGCAAAAACTCCAAATTTCTACTTGAATCTGGAGTGATCTCGCTGGTCATAATATAGCCTAGTTCCCATCAATACAGATTAGCCTGTCAATATAAGATGCATCAGCTGCTTGGTGCTGTAAAGGTTAACTCGATTTAAGCTGGTAGTGATTGGGGTTAGGGGGTTTCCAATCTGGTGCTTCCCTGTAATTCAACCTGGACTCAGGGGCACACGTAACATAGTAAATGTAAACCCGGGACACTCCAATTATGATATGTTATGCATTAATTTGTGGATGTCCATCATCCATTTCGTTTGATATGTTACCAATTCCAATTCGTATGATATGTTACAAATTGCAATTCGTACAATATGTTACTAATTTGAAAACATATGACATGTTACAAATTCCAATTTGTTGTGACTAACATTTGCTAGGTGGTTAACACTAATGTTAGCTATGTGGCTAACGTTAGCTAGGCTACAGGTTAGGGTTAAGGGTTAAGGGTTAAGGTTTGGGTTAGGGGAAGGGTTAGCTAACATGCTAAGTAGTTGCAAAGTAGCTAAACAGTAGTGAGTAGTTGCAAAGTTTCAAATGAGCTAAAACGCTAAAGTTGTCCGTGATGAGAGTCAAACACGGAACCTTTGGGTTGCTAGACATTTGTGTTTTACGTCTACCCATCCAACACGACCAACCACCCTACTTTAGTCTAATGTAGCCATACCAAACGTAATATATCATACTAATCTGGGTGTCCCGGATTTATGTTTACTATGCTACGTCTAGTCTATGTCTATGAGACCAGGTTGTGTAATTCACTGCAAATGCATGTGTATTGAGTGATAGTTTAGAAAACAAAAGCAGGTCTGCTAGAATGTGGATGTCATCAGGTATATGCACTTATGTGTGTGTGTGTGTGTGTGTGTGTGTATGCATATGCATATGTGTGTGTGTCTGTGTGACTGTGTGTGTGTGTGTGTGTGTGGTGTACACATGTGTATGTGCGTGTGTACATGTGTGCCTGCGTGCGTGCGTCTGTGTGCCCTATGTGTCCTTACCTAGTATAGCCAGCACAGTGTTGTCCTTCAGCACCTCCATGGACCCGGAACAGACAAAGTAGATGGCCTGCAGGGCGTCTCCCTGGCGGATGAGGAACTCTCCTGGGGCGCAGAACGATGTCTTGATGATGAGGGACAGGGAGCGCAGACAACCCCTACTGGCCGACTCAAACAGCGGCAGCTGCAGCAGCTCCTTATTCAGGTGCATGGCGATGTCCGCCCTCAACTCGTCTGGGAAGTCCTTCAACAACTAGAGAGAGAGGGGGGTGAGAGGGGGATGAGAGGGGATGAGAAAGGGGAGTGAGACAAAGAGAATAAAATATGAGAGATTGAGTTTGGACAGAGGGGATCGACAGATGAGAGGGAAAGTTGAAGAGGTAGAACGGGGGAAGAGAGAGAGGCAAAACAAGTGATATGAATTGAGAGAATAACTGAGAGAAGAATCAATACAGGAGGCATTTAATTTTTTACCAACAGGAGCATTGGGAACACGAAAAGAAAACAAGATTGAGAGAGACACCCCTATCAGACCAAAGCAAAATCACAGTCTCCTTGAACAGAGCAATACTCAATCATAAGGCATCAAAGCCAAAGGAACTGAATAATATTAAGAAATGCTATAGATGGAAGGAAAGTAGTGTAGAAACCTACCAAAAAACTATTAGGCAACAACAAATTAAATCCCTTTTAGACAACTTCCTGGACAAAACGTTCCACTGTAATAGTGAAGGTGTAAATTTGGCAGTAGAAAACCTAAACAGTATATTTCACCTTTCAGCTTCCCTATCAAATCTAAAAATCTCTAACAGAAAACCGAAGAAAAGTAACAACAATGACAAATGGTTTCATGAAGAATGCAAAAACCTAAGAAATGAATTGAGAAACCAATCCAACCAAAAACATAGAGACCCAGAAAACCTGAGCCTACGCCTTCACTATGGTGAATCACTAAAACAATACAGAAATACACTACGGAAAAAGAAGGAACAGCATGTCAGAACTCAGCTCAATGTAATTGAAGAATCCATAGATTCTAACCACTTCTGGGAAAATTGGAAAATACTAAACAAACAACAACACGAAGAGCTATCTATCCAAAACGGAGATGTATGGCCCTATAACAAAGAACAAATAGCAAAAAAAATTTACATGATCAAATGCAAATCTTAGAATCAACTATTAAAGACACACTGGATTCTCCAATTACATTGAATGAACTACAGGACAAAATACAAACACACCCAAGGCCTGTGGTGTTGATGGTATCCTCAATGAAATGATAAAATATACAGACCACAAATTCCAATTGGCTATACTTAAACTCTTTAACATCATCCTTAGCTCTGGCATCTTCCCCAATATTTGGAACCAAGGACTGATCACCCCAATCCACAAAAGTGGAGACAAATTTGACCCCAATAACTACCGTGGGATATGTGTCAACAGAAACCTTGGGGAAATCCTCTGCATTATCATTAACAGCAGACTAGTGTCGTGTATGAAGATTATGACTATTCTAGAGGAACAAAGCGTGGATGTTTATCTTAGTTCAAAAGTAGCCAGTTGTAGGGTGACGCCGCAGGGGAGACAGGTGATTGGACAGCAGAGGGAGCAACCCATATTTTGCCATTGTTTATAAGTATGGGCTAGACAAAAAGGGGGTCAGAAACAGACAGATTATCTTTGGGACGCTGTTTCTCCAGACACTGCGGGTCTGTAAACTTATGCTGACATCTTGTGATATGAATAAAACTTCTAATCAAAGTGCAGCCTAAGCGGACTCTTTGTTTGACAGCAATAACCACCAGCACACGACGCGACACGACACTAGTTCATTTCCTCAGTGAAAACAATGTACTGAGCAAATGCCAAATTGGCTCTTTATCAAATTACCGTACGACACACCACGTATTCACCCTGCACACCCTAATTGACAAACAAACAAAACAAAACAAAGGCAAAGTCTTCTCATGCTTTGTTGGTTTCAAAAAAGCTTTTGACTCAATTTGGCATGAGGGTCTGCTATACAAATTGATGGAAAGTGGTGTTGGGGGAAAAACATACAACATTATAAAATCCATGTACACAAACAACAAGTGTGCTGTTAAAATTGGCAAAAAACACACACATTTCTTTTCACAGGGCCATGGGGTGAGACAGGGATGCAGTTTAAGCCACACCCTCTTCAACATATATATCAATGAATTGGCGAGGGCACTAGAACAGTCTGAAGCACCCGGGCCTCACCCTACTAGAATCTGAAGTCAAATGTCTACTGTTTGCTGATGATCTGGTGCTTCTGTCACCAACCAAAGAGGGCCTACAGCAGCACCTAGATCTTCTGCACAGATTCTGTCAGACCTGGGCCCTGACAGTAAATCTCAGTAAGAAAAAAATAATGGTGTTCCAAAAAAGGTCCAGTTGCCAGGACCACAAATACAAATTCCATCTAGACACCGTTGCCCTAGAGCACACAAAAAACTATACATACCTCGGCCTAAACATCAGCGCCACAGGTAACTTCCATAAAGCTGTGAACGATCTGAGAGACAAGGCAAGAAAGGCCTTCTATGCCATCAAAAGGAACATCAAATTCGACATACCAATTAGGATCTGGCTAAAAATACTTGAATCAGTTATAGAACCCATTGTCCTTTATGGTTGTGAGGTCTGGGGTCCGCTCACCAACCAAGAATTCACAAAATGGGACAAACACCAAATTGAGACTCTGCATGCAGATTTCTGCAAAAAAAATCATGCAGAGCAGAATTAGGCCGATACCAGCTAATTATCAAAATCCAGAAAAGAGCCGTTAAATTCTATAACCACTTAAAAGGAAGCGATTCCCAAACCTTCCATAACAAAGCCATCACCTACAGAGAGATGAACTTGGAGTCCCCTAAGTAAGCTGGTCCTGGGGCTCTGTTCACAAACACAAACAGACCCCACAGAGCCCCAGAACAACAACAACAACACAATTAGACCCAACCAAATCATGAGAAAACAAAAAGAGAATTACTTGACACATTGGAAAGAATTAACAAAAAAACAGAGCAAACTAGAATGCTATTTGGCCCTAAACAGAGAGTACACCGTGGCAAAATACCTGACCACTGTGACTGACCCCAACTTAAGGAAAGCTTTGACTATGTACAGATTCAGTGAGCATAGCCTTGCTATTGAGAAAGGCCGCCGTAGGCAGACCTGGCTCTCAAGAGAAGACAGGCTATGTGCACACTGCCCACAAAATGAGGTGGAAACTGAGCTGCATCTCCTAACCTCCTGCCAAATGTATGACCATATTAGAGACACATATTTCCCTCAGATTACAGAGATCCACAAAGAATTCGAAAACAAACCAAATTTTGATAAACTCCCATATCTACTGGGTGAAATACCACAGTGTGCCATCACAGCAGGAAGATTTGTGACCTGTTGCCACAAGAAAAGGGCAAACAGTGAAGAACAAACCCCATTGTAAATACAACCCATATTTTTGTTTATTTATTTTCCCATTTGTACATTGTTACAACACTGTATATAGACATAATATGACATTTGAAATGTCTTTATTCTTTTGGAACTTCTGAGTGTAATGTTTACTGTTAATATTTATTGTTTATTTCACATTTGTTTACTATCTACTTCACTTGCTTTGGCAATGTTAACATATGTTTCCCATGCCAATAAAGCCCTTAAATTGAATTGAATTGAATTGAAATTGAATTGAGAGAGAGAGAGAGAAAGGGAAAGAGCAAGAATGAGGCATGAGAGAGAGTGACAGCATAGTCGTCAGACTGCTTAGTCCTCTTTTGTTACAACCCACCTCGCTGACGTCGATGCCGTTGTTAACAGACCAGGTGGTCTGGAAGCACTCCAGCATGCGTTGCTCTAGGGCCTTGGGCAGACGGTGGACCCTGATGAAGTCCTTCAGGTCCTTGGTACGGGTGTGGTAGAGGGAGCGCCGAGAGTACATCCTCTGAATAATGGCCGTCACGTTACCAAACACCACCGCATGCATCAGGGCTGGGGGCAAAGGGACAGGGAGGGGTTAGTGTGTGTGTGTGTGTGTGTGTGTGTGGAGGGGGGAAGTGGGGAAGTGGGGGTGGGGGGAGTGTATGTGTGTGTGTGTGTGTGTGTTCAATGTAAGAATCAGTAATAGATAATACTTAATGATACAAACAGAAAATAGTTTAACATACAAGATACAGATACCAGATGCACAACAATCATCTGCACCAAACCCAGAGAGATCAGGCAGTAATCTGTTACAGTCATACAGTATCTACAGAGGGTACACTGCTCATCCCTCTCCTCGCCCCAACCTCGGCTTGAACCAGGGACCATCTGAACACATCAACAACTGCCTCCCACCAAGCAACGTTACCTATCTCTCCACAAAAGCCACGGCCCTTGCAGTGCAAGGGGAAACAACTACTTCAAGGTCTCAGAGCAAGTGACGTCAAGGATCAAAATGCCACTAGCGTGCACCGCTAACTAGCTAGCCACACCGGTTACACTCACAGCGTATCAATAGCATACCCTTGCCAAAATAGAGGTCTAATCTCACTGCCTCTCTCTCTCCCTCTGATTTCCTTTCATATCTCTTTCTTTCCTGCTTCTCCTTCTCTCTGTGTGTCTGATTACGACTCCCCTCTTTCTAGCACCCCCTCTCCCACCTTCCATATCTCTCTCTCTCCCTTTCTACTCCCCCTCTCTCTCTCTCCATCCTGTTCATTGACGGCAAATTATTGTTGAAATTCTTATACAGGGACCCTCGAAGTCAATCTTAAATGAATAATTGTTTATTGTAAGCGCGCTGGAGAGGTTCCAACAAACTTGATGCACCAGTGAATGTCTGTCAGGAGCTCTAACGGGGCAGTTCCGTTAGTTCTCTTATATTTAACATTTAACATTTAACATTTAAGTAATTTAGCAGACGCTCTTATCCAGAGCGACTTACAAATTGGTGCATTCAATTTAGGATTGCCAGTGGGACAACCACTCCCTTTTTCTATTTTCTTTATGGGGGGTAGAAGGATTACTGTTATACTATTCCAGGTATTCCTTAAAGAGGTAGGGTTTCAAGTGTCTCCGGAAGGTGGTCAGGCGTCCTGGCATCGTGAGGGAGCTTGTTCCACCATTGGGGTGCCAGAGCAGCGAATAGCTTTGACTGGGCTGAGCGGGTACTGTGCTTCCGTAGAGGTAGGGGGGCTAGCAGGCCAGAGGTGGATGAACGAAGTGCCCTCGTTTTGTAGTAGATGCGAGCTTCAACTGGAAGCCAGTGGAGTGTGCGGAGGAGCGGGGTGACATGAGAGAACTTGGGATGGTTGAACACCAGACGGGCTGCAGTGTTCTGGATAAGTTGTAGGGGTTTAATGGCACAGGCAGGGAGCCCAGCCAACAGCGAGTTGCAGTAATCCAGATGGGAGATGACAAATGCCTGGATTATATACTGCAGACAAGTCATATTTGCATGATTTAGCTTATTCATAATTAATTCATCATTAACATCTGCTTCATTCATGTGACCGACCAATACTGGGCATGCATGTGATAGACCAATACCTCACAAGGCTTCTTCTCTCTAAGCTGAGACCTTGAAACTGAGATACCTTTCTTTCTCAAAACAAGGGTCTGGGCGTACTGCCAAATTGCAGATACTGATAGTGAGGGTTCGTTCAATCAGTCACTTGCATGAACACAGAAAACGGTTATTAGAAAACACAGAAATGTATAAAATAGAAAAGCACCAACATAAGATTTTCCATCACACTCCCCTCCCCTCTCTCCATGCTGACAGCTCCTGTGGAGAGGAGAGGAGGCTCCAGTCTGACAGTGATCTGATCTGCACAGTTGCAGCAGGCTCTGCAGAGGAATGGACCCACCGCTGCACGCACGCACACACACACACACGTTTGTTTTACTATCCTTGTGGGGACCAAAACGTTTATTCCCATTCAAAATCCTATTTTCCCTAACCCTTAACTCTAATCCTTAACCTAACCCTAACCCTAAGCTTAACCCCAAACCTCTAACCCTAAAACTAAACTGAACCCTAACTCCTAACGCTAAACCTAACCCCTAACCTTAATTCTAACCCTAACCCTAATTGTAACCCTAACCCTTAGCCTAACATAGCCTTTTTACTTTACCTATTTTCCTTGTTTTACTATCCTTGTGAGGACTTCTGGTCCCAATAAGGATAGTAAAACCAAACACACACACACACACACACTACACTGATGGCACAGAACACTTTGACTCTGTGTGATTGTGTGGGTTGTTGCTTTTGGAGGTTTGCAAGGATGGGTGTGTGTGTATCCACAACAGTGATTGAGGTTGAGTGTATGTGTAAGTCTGAGAGAGTTGGCCACTAACAAGGGTGTTGTGACTGTGTGTACATGGATCGTTAAATATCAGAGCCAATTGAAGCAGACACATAGAAGGGGCCCATTCTAAGAACTCTCTCCTGACCGATTTGACAGTCAGTGAGTACCTCAGTCCAATGATCCTGGATGGTCTTATCATTCTTATTGTGTAACAGTCTGGTTCTGGGGAGACAGGTTGTTATTTCTCCCTGTGAGGATGAAGCTCTCTAATGTTCTCCGTCTGTCTGGCACATCGCCACGGTTACGTGTAGGACTGTAGCCAGTTTAGCTGTATTTAAACCGTGTTTAAACTTCAACTCTCCAGGCAAGGAAGGTTAAATGTCCCTATTTTGACATATTCTAATGAGACAATTTTGGGCAGGATGTATGAGTGTTTTGTGTTGTGATTGTGTGTGCACACATTAAATGTGTATGGATGTGTTACTTTCAGTGTTGCGCAGTGTCTTTTTTAAGAGTATGAATCTGTGTCTGTGTGTCGACACTAGAGAGAGTGTTAATGTGTAGATGGCATTCCAGCTGTCAGTTGGCTGGGACAGTAAAGGCACAGTGCTATGCTCTGGTGACAAGCCTGTGTGTGTTTGTGTGTGTGTGTGTGTGTGTGTGTGTGTGCGCGCACATGCACATCTGTGTGTGTGCACGCTTCCATGTGTGTGTTTGTGTGTGTGTGTGTGTGTGTAGCCTCCACACTTCATTTCAGCACTTTAATTGCACTGAAGCCTAAGAGATGGTTTGGGATGAGTCGGATGGCAGAGTGAAGGAAAAGCAGCCAATAAGTGCTAAGCATATGTGGGAACTCCTTCAAGACAGTTGGAAACGCATTCCAGGTGAAGCTGGTTGAGAGAATGCCAAGAGTGTGCAAAGCTGTCATCAAGGCAAAGGGTGGCTATTTGAAGAATCTCAAATATAAACTATATTTTGATTTGTTTAACACTTTTTTGGTTCCTACATGATTCCATATATGTTATTTCATAGTTTTTATGTCTTCACCACTATTCTACAATGTAAAAAATAGTAAAAATAAAGAAAAACCCTTGAATGAGTAGGTGTGTCCAAACTTTTGACTGGTAGTGTGTGTATATACATATATGTATATACAGTATCAGTCAAAGTCAAATACTTATTTCCCTCATTAAAATGCAAATCAATTTATTACATTTTTGACATGCGTTCTTCTGGATTTTGTTGTTGTTATTCTGTCTCTCACTGTTCAAATAAACCTACCATTAAAATTATAGATGATCATGTCTTTGTCAGTGGGCAAACGTACAAAATCAGAAGGGGATCAAATACCTTTTTCCCTCACAGTTCGGAAATTATTCAGACCCCTTGACTTTTTCCACATTTTGTTAAGTTACAGCCTTATTCTAAAATGGGTTGAATAAATGTTTTTCCTCATCAATCTACACAAAATAACCCATAATGACAAAGTGAAATAAGGTTTTTAGAAGTTTTTGTAAAAGTAAAAAAAAGCACCTTATTTACATAAGTATTCAGACCCTAAACTATGAGACTCGAAATTGAGCTCAGGTGCATCCTGTTTCCATTAATCATCCTTGAGATGTTTCCACAACTTGGTTGGAGTCCACCTGTGGTAAATTCAATTGATTGGACATGATTTGGAAAGGCATACACCTGTCTATATAGGGTCCCACAGTTGACAGGAATTGTCCGTAGAGCTCAGAGACAGGATTGTGTCGAGGCACAGATCTGAGGAAGGGTACCAAAAAATGTCTGCAGCATTGAAGGTCCCCAAGAACACAGTAGCCTCCATCATTCTTAAAGTTTGGAACCACCAAGACTCTTCCTTGAGCTGGCCGCCCGGCCAAACTGAGCAACCGGGGGAGAAGGGCCTTGGTCAGGGAGGTGACCAAGAACCCGATCACTCTGAGAGAGCTCCAGAGTTCCTCTGTGGAGATGGGAGAACCTTCCAGAAGAACAACCATCTCTGCAGCACTCCACCAATCAGGCCTTTATGGTAGAGAGGCCAGAAGCCACTCCTCAGTAAAAGGCACATGACAGCCCGCTTGGAGTTTGCAAAGGACTCTCAGACCATGAGAAACAAGATTCTCTGGTCTGATGAAACCAATATTTAACTCTTTGGCCTGAATACCAAGCGTCACGTCTGAAGGAAACCTGGCACCATCCCTATGGTGAAGCATGGTGGTGGCAGCATCATGCTGTGGGGATGTCTTTCAGCAGCAGGGACTGGGAGACTAGTCAGGATTGAGGGAAAGATGAACGGAGCAAAGTACAGAGAGATCATTGATGAAAACCTGCTCCAGAGCACTCAGGATCTCAGACTGAGGCGAAGGTTCACCTTCCAAAAGGACAACGACCCTAACCACACAGCCAAGACAATGTAGGAGTGGCTTCGGGATAAGTCTCTGAATGTCCTTGAGTGGCCCAGCCAGAGCCCGGACTTGAACCCGATCTAACATCTCTGGAGAGATCTGAAAATAGCGGTGCAGTGACGCTCCCTATCCAACCTGACAGAGCTTGAGAGGATCTGCAGAGAAGAATGGGAGAAACTCCCCAAATACAGGTGTGCCAAGCTTGTAGCGTCATACCCAAGAAGACTTGAGGCTGTAATCGCTGCCAAAGGTTCTTCAACAAAGTACTGAGTAAAGGGTCTGAATACTTATTTAATGTGATATTTCATTTTTTTATTTTTAATACATTTGCTAAAATTGTTTGTAGATTGATGAGGGAAAAAATCAATTTAATCCATTTTAGAATAAGGTTGTAGCATAACAAAATGTGGAAAAAGTCAAAGGGTCTGAATACTTTCCGAATGCACTGTATAATCTACCTGCAGTGAAGCCACTTAACAATTACATTACATTCAGTTATCTAACCATCTCCCGTCCAGAGCGACCCAAAAGAGCAACCAGGGTCAAGTGCCCCACCCAAGGGCATGTCGATAGATCTCCCACCAAGTCAAAACGGGGACCCGAACCAGCGACCTATCGGCCACCCGCCCAAGCTCCCAACCGCCAGGCCACCAACCACCCAAGATCCCCCCACAGTTCCCCGAGAGCAGCCCCTCAACCATCCGAGACCCCAGGCATTGGATGTAACAGCATTGCCCCTCAGTGTCAATCAAACATATTTATTTTTTAATTGTTTATCTTTGACCGTCATTCTATCCCCTGCCCAGCAACTCCACTCCCACTTGTCTCTAGTTCCACATCCCAACCCTCAGTTTCCCTCAGCCAATCCCACCTATCTCTGCTGGCCACCCTCATCGGATTTCTACGCACCATATATCTTTCAACTATGCTGTGATATTTAACATACAATTTGAATCTATCTAATCTAATAGAATCCACAGATTGCGAGTTGAAGATAAATACTTTTACTAATAGTATGACCAGGTCTCTCCAGATCTCCAAACAATACTATTTCTTGGGTCAATTTTAGATTAATGTTATGCTTTTTCAGCCATTCCTGAACCTGAGACCAGAAACAGTCTACCTGAGGGCAATACCAGGAGAAATTGTCTGTTGATTCTGTATCCTCACAACAAAATCTACAGAGCTGTGATGATTATATGCCCCAAATATATAACATTTTGTTGGTGGCAAGAATTCTGTACAATAATTTTAGCTGAAAGGCACGAAGTCTTGAATGTTTTACATTTTTATTTTATATTTAAAAAAAACTTTTTTAGTAATTTAGCAGAATCTTGTGTCGTTTTATATATCAACTCATACACCCTGTGCCATTGTCACGGACGTTTACGGATGAGACGGACCAAGGCGCAGCGTGATAAGCATACATATTTATTAAAGTACTGAACACGAACAAAACAACAAACAAACGATACGTGAAGTCCAAGGTAGACTAATAACATACCCATACGGAACAAGATCCCACACAGACTGGTGCCAAACGGCTGCCTAAGTACCGGTCAGCTGCTCCACTCCGGAGCCAGAGCAATCCGCTCCACCAGGGTCCGGTCCAACTCCAGTCAGCGGATCCACTCCGGAGCCTCCGGAGCCAATTTTTTTTTATTGGGGTTGCCTCTCGGGTGTCCGTCGTCGGCACGGTTGGCGCCGTTTCTCCTCTCCTGCCTTGGCATTTACCTTCGCCCATGGCCCTTTCCCCGCGAATATCTCCTCCCATGACCACCATTTGCCCACCTGAGACATCGCTATTCTCTCTTCCTGGGCATGCTGCTTGGTCCTCATTTGGTGGGATCTTCTGTCACGATCGTTTACGGATGAGACGGACCAAGGCGCAGCGTGATAAGCGTACATATTTATTAAAGTACTGAACACGAACAAAACAACAAACAAACAATACGTGAAGTCCAAGGTAGACTAATAACATACCCATACGGAACAAGATCCCACACAGACTGGTGCCAAACGGCTGCCTAAGTATGGACCCCAATCAGAGACAACGAGCTACAGCTGCCTCTGATTGGGAACCACCCTGGCCAACATAGATCTAAACGATCTAGAACCTAAACATAGAAAAACTTAACATAGAAATTACTGACCCTGACTCAACATTTAAGAGTCCCCAGAGCCAGGGCGTGACAGCCATGGAATCGGTATATCAAAAATCTCTACCCAGCTATTTTGCAATCTGTATGCAACAGCTGTCAACATCCTGGCCCTGAAATGAAACTGGTATACTTTCCTATTTATGCTATTTTTGTTCCTCCGGCAGTTTGGCAGACAGACCAGTTCCCTACCTCCTTCCGCGGCCACCTGCCTCCTCCATTTTGGGGGTAATGTCGTAATCAATTGGTTGTAATCTTGGATTGAGCAAACCTTCCCATACAATTCCGATAACTCCATGAAAGACATACAAAAACAAAATACCCTTTTCAAACTTATTTTCCATAAATATAGGTATTTTATCAACCAGCACATTTGAGTTCAACCATAATATTTGTTGTAATACTTGTTCTACCTTTTCTGGGGGATGAAATTGAAATTGTAACCAGCTCTGCAATGCTTGTTAGAAAAATAGTGATACTTTGAATAAGGTTTAATTTTCAATTAATCAAAAATGAGACATGGCAATCAGCACAAAGGAAAAAAGGCCATTTTTAAACAATGGATGAGCTTTTCTTAGTAATCTACTTGAGAACCATTTTGGGTTCAACTAAAACTTTTGTTTAAGTGACGCTTTTAGAGAGAGGTTTAGTGCTTTTATATTTAATAATCTCAGCCCACCCAGTTCATATTCATTATATAGATAGGCACGCTTAGCATCCCAGATAAAGCAAAATATTTTTTATTTGAAAAATGAATTATCAGGAGTAGGCAGCTCCATAAGTAAGTGAGTAAACTGAGATATGACTAAGGAGTTAATCAGTGTCATTTTTCCATAAATTGACAGTTATTTACCTCTCCATGGTTGCAGGATTTTGTCTATTTTTACTAGTTTTCTATTAAAATTCATTGTGGAGAGCTCATTTATATATTTTGTGATATGAATACCGAGTATGTCTACTTCACCGTCAGCCCATTTTATAGGTAAACTGCTGGGTAATGTAATAGTTGTGTTTTTTATAGATCCAATACGTTATATGGTACACTTATCATAATTAGGTTTTAGTCCAGAGATGCCAGAAAAGTTATCTAGATCTTCAATGAGACATTGCAGGGATATAGCTTGCGGACTAATTTTAAAGCCACAAGTGTTATCAAGGAGGATGTTTTTGCTCATTTGTTAAAGGCCCAGTGCAGTCAAAAACTAGATTTTCCTGTGTTTTATATATATTTCCACACTATGAAGTTGGAATAATACTGTGAAATTGTGAAAATGATGACAACGCCGTTTTAGTGTAAGAACTGTTGGAAATAGACCGTCTGAAATTCAGCCTGTTTTGGTGGGATGGAGTTTTGGCCTGCCTGGCGAGATCATAAGTTAATAGACCAATAACAAAGATAATTCCAAACCTCTTTGCCATTAACAGCTAGTTTTCAGTTTTCCTCTCCCCACACTCAGAACACTCTCAGACAGTCCTAGCAAAATTCTTGCTTGAGAAATTGTTCTTTGCTAAGAAGCTATTTTTATTTTTTAAAATTTTTATAGAAAAATTTGTTACCCAGAAATGATTTGATATTGAGATAAAAACGGCTGCATTGGGCCTTTAACATCGCCCTTCAAGATTAACTTTAAAAGTTAAGTTTAAAATGATCATCATTTGGTGAGTGGCAGTGGCACTGTTTTTGCAGCTCGCTTTCTGTTAGGTATCTCTTTGAAAATAATGCGTGTGAAACATTGTTGCATTTAAAAACTTTACATCACTGGTTACTTTGTGTGCTGAACAAGATAAAATATGTTTGCAATGGGAAGTAATAGCTGTACATTTCGATTTGGAAATGCTTAATGGTTGTGTTTTTGTTATTATTGCAGGGGCCTACTGGATTATTGTGAATTGGTTGCTTTTAACAGTAGGCTATGCTGTGTGTGACTGCTCTCTTTCTATTGGTGGTGTCTATGTGTTTTACAAAAAGTGTTATCTCCTACACGGAGTGCGCAGATTACGGTCGCTGTCCTTTCAGCACCACGAGCCTTTAACCTTTGATGTGTCACTGTTGTCATCGCTAGGCTATTGGTGATAGTGATAGTGATGGTGTTAGGCTACCACAGGTTGTTTAAGCGGTTGTTGTTGTTGTTGTTGCTGGTCGCATTATTCCATGCAGAGCGTGTGCGTGACAGCCCGATGCGTGGCTCAGGCCTGTTTGATTAATTAATGATGTCATCAAAAAGCATTGCTACTCAAATCACATTTTAATTGTCACATGCTTCGTAAACACCAGGTTTAGACTAACAGTAAAATGTTTATTTACGGGCCCTTCCCAACAATGCAGAACACAATAAAGAATAATAATATATATTTTTAATAAATAATAATAACAGAAAAAACACAAGGAATAAATACAAAATGAGCAATGATAGCTTGGCTATAAACATGGAGTATCAGCACCGAGTTGAGGTGCAGGGGTACGAGGAAATTGAGGTAGACACAGTGCATTCGGAAAGTATTCAGACCCCTTGACTTTTTCCACATTTTGTTATAGCCTTATTCTAAAATTGATTAAATCGTTTTTTCCCATCATCAATCTACACACAATACCCCATAATGACAAAGCAAAAACAGGTTTTTATACATTTTTGTAAAGAAATTAAAAAATAAACCTGAAATATCACAAGTATTCAGACCCTTTACTCAGTACTTTGTTGAAGCACCTTTGGCAGTGATTACAGCCTTGAGTCTTCTTGGGTATGACACTACAAGCTTGGCACACCTGTATTTGGGGAGTTTCTCCCATTCTTCTCTGCAGATCCTCTCAAGCTCTGTCAGGTTGGATAGGGAGCGTCGCTGCACAGCTATTTTCAGGTCTCTCCAGAGATGTTCAAACGGGTTCAAGTCCGAGCTCTGGCTGGGCCACTCATGGACATTCAGAGACTTGTCCTGAAGCCACTCCTGTGTTGTCTTGGCTGTGTGCTTAGGGTTGCTGCCCTGTTGGAAGGTGAGCCTTCACCCCAGTCTGAGGTCCTGAGCGCTCTGATTGGTGGAGTTCTGCAGAGATGGTTTTCCTTCTGGAAGGTTCTCCCATCTCCACAGAGGAACTCTGGAGAACTGTCAGAGTGACCATTGGGTTCTTGGTCACCTCCCTGACCAAGGCCCTTCTCCCCTGATTGCTCAGTTTGGCCGGGCGGCCAGCTCTAGGAAGAGCCTTGGTGGTTCCAAACTTCTTCCATTTAAGAATGATGGAGGCCACTGTGTTCTTGGGGACCTTCAATGCTGCAGACATTTTTGGTACCCCTCCCCAGATCTGTGCCTCGACACAATCCTGTCTCGGAGCTCTACGGACAATTCCTTCGACCTCATGGGTTGGTTTTTGCCCTGACATGCGTTGTCAACTGTGGGACCTTATATAGACAGGTGTGTGCCTTTCCAAATCATGTCCAATCAATTGAATTTACCACAGGTGTACTCCAATCAAGTTGTAGAAACATCTCAAGGATGATCAATGGAAACAGGATGCACCTGAGCTCAATTTCGAGTCTCATAGGAAAGGGTCTGAATACTTATGTAAATAAGGTATTTCTGTTTTTTTATTTTTAATACATTTGCAAGAATTTCTAACAAACCTTTTTTGCTTTGTCATTATGGGTTATTGTGTGTAGATTGATGAGGATTTTTTTTTTTTTAATCCATTGTGGAATAAACAAACAAAATGTGGAAAAGGTCAAGGGGTCTGAATACTTTCCGAATGCACTGTACATATATGTAGGGGTAAAGTGACTAGGCAACAGGATAGATAAGACAGTAGCAGCAGCATATGCATTAGAGCTAGATATAATGTTGTGTGCATTAAGTGATGATGTTTCTGTTATTTGTATTGTTTTTTGAGTTGAAGTTTGATTTCCCCCCCCATTGAAGGTCCAATAGTCACGATTCGCTACTGAGGCTGCATTCTCTGATTCCTTGATAGAGCACATAGAGAGAAGCTTGGAGCACTGTAGAGGAACACCTGCCCTACTGCTGGGAGGCCTGGGTGAACGCAGGTGTGTTTGACGCTAGTAGCAAGAGAAGAAGAGATTCAAATTGAACAGAGGAGAAGACAAACGCTATCCTTGCTGCTACTGTATATTCATGTCTCAGTGGGGGCCAGGCACCATTTAATGAGTTAAGTGAATATTTAGGCCACTCCAAGCTGAGAGGCTGAGAGCAGAGGCTCCCTGGGAGGGCAGACACACACCTTTGCCCCTGGCGTATACTGCTCTCCTCGATGGAGGGAGGGAGGGGGGGAAGTAGAGAGGGAGGGAGGAAGGGATGGAGGGAGTGAGTAAGGGAGTAGGGAGGGGGAGAGGGAGGGAGTAGGGAGAGAGGGATAGAGGGATGTCTGTATCTTAACTCTCAGTTATGTCATAATAATTCAATAGCAGTTTGCTATTGTCATTATTGAAGAGCCACTTCTGTTGATAGCGCTAGAATCTCTGGTACACTACATCACCAAAAGTATGTGGACACCTGCTCGTCGAACATCTCATTCCAAAATCATGGGCATTAATATGGAGTTGGTCCCACCTTTGATGCTATAACAGCCTCCACTCTTCTGGGAAGGCTTTCCACGAGATGTTGGAACATTGCTGCGGGGACTTCATTCAGCCACAAGAGCATTAGTGAGGTCGGGCACTGATGTTGGGCGATTAGGCATGGCTCGCTGTCGGCGTTCCAATTCATCCCAAAAGTGTTCGATGGGGTTGAGGTCAGGGCTCTGTGCAGGCCAGTCAAGTTCTTCCACACCAATCTCGACAAACCATTGCTCTATGGACCTCGCTTTGTGCACAAGGGCATTGTTATCCTGAAACAGGAAAGGGCCTTCCCCAAACTGTTGCCACAAAGTTGGAAGCACAGAATTGTCTAGAATGTCATTGTATGCTGTAGCGTTAAGATTTCCCTTCACTGGAACAAAGGGGCCTAGCCCGAACCATGAAAAACAGCCCCAGACTTTATAGTTGGCACTATGCATTCGGGCAGGTAGCGTTCTCCTGGCATCTGCCAAACCCAGATTCGTCCGTCGGACTGCCAGATGGTGAAGCGTGATTCACCACTCCAGAGAACGCATTTCCACTGCTCCAATATCCAATGGCGGCGAGCTTTACACTACTCCAGCCAACGCTTGGCATTGTGCATGGTGATCTTAGGCTTGTGTGCGGCTGCTCGGCCATGGAAACCCATTTCATGAATCTCCCGATGAACAGTTCTTGCGCTGACATTCCTTCCAGAGGCAGTTTGGAACTTGGTAGTGAGTGTTGCAACCGGGGACAGACGATCTTTACGCGCTTTAGCACTTCGCAGCTGAGCCGTTGTTGCTCCTCGACATTTGTCGAACTAACTTGTTGGAAAGATGGCATCCTATGACGGTGCCACGTTGAAAGTCACTGAGCTCTTCAGTAAGGCCATTCTTCTGCCAATGTTTGTCTATGGAGATTGCATGGATGTGTGCTCAATTTTATACACCTGTCAGCAATGGGTGTGGCTGAAATAGCCGAATCCATTAATTTGAATGGGTGTCCACATACTTTTGTATATCTAGTGAATGTTTATAAACAGTATACATCAGAGAGCGACAGGAGAGGAGGCATACATCATTATAAGGTGGTTTTCCTATCCCCTGACACCGCTGAGGCCTGACGTTCTCACTAACCAATAACGTCCCTGTTGTATCTCCAGGGACTCACCTCCTATGAGCATGGTGCAGATGGAGAAGATCTTCTCAGAGTCGGTGTTGGCTGAGACATTCCCGAAGCCCACGCTGGTCAGACTGCTCAGAGCGAAGTACAGCGATGTCACGTAGGAGCTCCTCACTGATGGACCCCCACCCAGCATCCCTCCACCCTGTCCCACCCCAACCTCCACCCCGTCAGCCAAGGCCCCGGCCCCAGTCCCTGTGACGTTCCACTGGCTTGAGTTCCACGAGTCCAGCCCTGCCAGCGCCGACCCGGACACGTTCCATTGGCTGCTGTTGGCCGGGAAAGCGTCGACAATGGCGGGGTGCAGCGAACCAGGAGCCAAAGTGGCAAGGGGAGACAGGAAGTAAGGGGTTCCCAGACGCTTTCCCAACTCGTGTAGCCAACCTGAGAGAGGGGGGAGGGGGAGGGACGTGGGAGAGGGAGATGAAGAGAGGGGGAAGGAGAGAGAAGGAGGGAGGGAGGGAGAGAGATAGAGGGGGAGAGGGAGGAGAGAAGGAGGGAGAGGGGGAGAAATACAAAAGAAAAGTTACATACAGATACCTAGGTGAATAATCCATTGTGGACAGCCTGTCAGCAATCCAAAGAAACACACACATGGGGGAAGAAGCTGTATCTTTGACCTTGTAGTTGAGCTGGGCTGACCAATGTACACACACACACACACACACACACACACACACACACACTGAAGCTGACCCAGTGTATAAACAAGGCCCACTAATGAATGTCTGTGGGTAGTCTCAGTGAACTGAATAAACCAATATCATTTGGAATGTTACACCTCAGTTGTTGCCTAATTAGCTTGTCATTATGCAAGCTAGCATTTCTAGGACGTGGTTCAGAAGAATTGAGGGTATAATTTTGCTGATTTATGTGCCAGCGTGTGTGTAGTGTGTGTACGTGGTGGTTAGGTGTGTGTGAGCGTGTGTCAGTATGCAGCGGTATGTGTGTGAATACATTTGTTTATCAATGTGTTTGTTTGTGCACCCGCAGTGTGCACTGGGGTGGGTCTTTTGAATAAGTTTGCTTACATGGCTGTGTGAACATAACAAATTATGTAAGCAATTGGCAGAACTTTCTCAGTCTGCTTTTCTATCCATGCACAGCCAGATACAACTACTTTGCTGTCCGTGGTCCTGAACTAACTCTCTGACAACTCCTCTTCTCTGCCCTTGTCCAAGGTTCAGAACCTACCCTCTCTCTCAACTGCCTCCTACATTCTCCCTGCTGCTGTCCATTTAACATACAGTACTCTCTTCTCCTTTGCTCTGACATGATGCTGTCCATGGTGCTGAACTCCAGGCCAGAGCTCTATATAAGGCTGCTAGCAGGCTTACTCTCCTCTCTCTAAGAAACTGGATCATGATGCAGGTGTATCCCAGGGGGTTCCATACTGTTATTCTGCACCACACTCTATCTCTGTCTGTCAGTCTGTCAGTCACCCAGCCCACGTCTTTGAAAGACATAGCAGAAGAAGCACAGACTGTTCTACTGGAGTTGTGAAGCTTTGAAGTGACACTCAAAAGATAACAACCTCTCTCAGACTTTAGTCTTCACAGCATAAAAAACAACAGGTAGAGAGAGAATGAGGGGATGAGAAAGAGTGAGAAGGACAGATGGAGAGAAAGGAGAATGCTAGATGAGCTGCTGACAGAGACAAATTTAGAAACCACACACGCGTGCACACACGTGGGAAGTCACATCACACTGAGTCCCAGATATTCCATTTGAATAAACTGCCTGAACGCTATCTAGTGTCCCTGAGAACGAAATAAAATGTGCCATTCAAGCCTCTAACATCAGCCTTTAGTCAAGTTCTCTCCAGAGACGTGTTGCAGACAAAACAAAGTGGCCTTGGGCTCACAGTAGAGCAGGGTTCTTCAATCCTGGTCCTGGAGGGCCGAAACACCTCTGTTTTTCATCCTCTCCTTCTAATCAGGGGCTAATTCAGACCTGGGAAAACCAGGTGAGTGCAATTAACTACCAGGTAGAAATAAAAAACAGAAGTGTTTCGGCCCTCCAGGACCAGGATTGAAGAACCCTGCAGTAGAGTCTCTCTCTCTCTCTCTCTCTCTCTCTCTCTCTCTCTCTCTCTCTCTCTCTCTCTCTCTCTCTCTCTCTCTCTCTCTCTCTCTCTCTCTCTCTCTCTCTCTCTCTCTCTCTCTCTCTCTCTCTCTCTCTCTCTCTCTCTCTCTCTCTCTAGTACTTCCTCTGGTGTATGTTGGTGCCAGTCCTCAGGGTGTATACTGTATGAGTAAAGTTAATCCATTAATACAGGATACTGACGGTCGGAAGAAATAATAGGTTATCACTATTCACTCTCCTACTTTCCTATCCCTACATGCCCTCTGAGATGTATATAGATATAGTCCTAGACCTATTATATCTGGTGTTATAATAAACAATCCTATTAGTCAATGCTCCTTTTGTCACTGTCCTGTTCTCTTCTCCTCATAGGACCTAGCTCCTCTGTCTACAATATAGGCTGCGTCCCAAATGGTACCGTATTCCCTATATAATGCACTACTTTTGACCAGGGCCCATTTGGCTCTGCTCAAAAGTAGTGCAATATATAGGGAATAGGGTGCCATTTGGGTGCCCATGGGTCTCCCGAGTGGCGCAGTGGTCTAAGGCACTGCATCGCAGTGCTAGCTGTGCCAACAGAGATCCTGGTTCGAATCCAGGCTCTGTCGTAGCTGGCCGCGACCGGGAGACCCATGGGGCTGCGCACAATTGGCCCAGCGTCGCCCAGGGTATGGGAGGGAATGGCCGGCAGGGATGTAGCTCAGTTGGTAGAGCAGAGAGATATATTGTGGCTGTGCTAGCATGGAGGAGCAGGGTGCAGGGAGATTAATATTATTTGTAAGGCAGTATTATGGTTGTGCCTATATGGAGAAGGGTACGGTAGGGAGGGAGCAACAAGGGAGCAGGGAACTGAGTATCAGACAGTATTGTGCATTGTGGCTGAGGATGCATAGAGGAGCAGGGTGTATGCAGGGAGCAGGGAACTGAGTATCAGACAGTGTTGTGCATTGTGGCTGAGGATGGATCGAGGAGCAGGGTGTATGCAGGGAGCAGGGAACTGAGTATCAGACAGTATTGTGCATTGTGGCTGAGGATGGATCGAGGAGCAGGGTGTTTGCAGGGAGCAGGGAACTGAGTATCAGACAGTATTGTGCATTGTGGCTGAGGTTGCATCAAGGAGCAGGGTGTTTGCAGGGAGCAGGGAACTGAGTATCAGCCCTGACTAAGAGCTGCTCCCATGGACTTGAATTATTGATATGTCTGCAGACAAAAGGTTCTGCAGCCGTTCACAGTACAACCCTACAGTATCTGCAGACACACACAAAGACACACGCACGCCTGTGGCATATCTGTTGATATGCTGTTGTTGTGAGCTGCTGCTGCTGTTGATGTGTTTGTCATGTTACTAGAGCTGGTCTATAAATACTGCTGAGCTATAATAATAACAGATTGAAGAGAACAGGCTTATAAGATGAGAGGGTTTCTGTGTGTCTGTGTAGGAAATTGAAAATGTGCTATTACATTTGGTGCTTTCATGGACTGGTTTGGCAATGCTGTTGGCTATGTAAGGCTCTTGAAAGAAAATGTATGTTTGACAGTCTCCCACTTAAAGAAAACACTGCAAAATGAAATATTTTTGTCTCAAATAAATTTAGCAATCTCGTATCACTACAGTTTAATATGAAACTGGTCCAACTTGCTTTTATACTGAGCTGGGACAAGCCAAATCTCTGCCAACCCAAACGTGAAATAAACCGTAATCATCCGAATTAATTAAAGATCAGTCTGACCTTGCATTAGCGTTTGAAAGGGACCCTAATCCCTCATTCTGAACCAACTAAATCTGACAGCTCAGGAATGGCTGTGGCTACCACCAACATCAACTCCCAAAACGTACCAACTTACTCGCCAATCAAGCTTTGAATAGTACAGGCTCAATCAACTTACAGTAATTGCAACCGATCAGGAATGGCTGTGGGTACCCTCAAAATCAAATCATAAACTTTAGCATAGAAACTCACCCATCATTTAAGCCTTCAACCAGGAAATGCCTGTAAAACCAATGACAGTCTCTGAACCAGTTGGGTTCATGGTGCTTGAGTCCTGGGGCTGGGCTAAAGATAGGCAGCAAGCCTGGCTGTAACACTCTGGGGTACAGTGCCTTTGGAAAGTATTCAGACCCCTTGACTTTTTCCACATTTTGTTACGTTACAGCCTTTTTCTAAAATTGATTTTTTTTTAAACATTTAAATCCTCAGCAATCTACACACAATACCCCATAATGACAAAGGGAAAAATTGAGGTCAGGTGCATCATGTTTCCATTGATCATCCTTGAGATGTTTTTTTTATTTTTTATTACTATCTACACCTTATGGACAGAGTTAATTTTACAATAATTCTATTATATATATATATATATATATATATATATTTTTTGCTCCTGAACTTCTTCTACTCTCAACCTCTCCGATCATTTTCATGATGTCCATCCGGTTTGCTTCTATATGCCATATCTTTCTAACTGTGCTCTTCCCAAAAGCTCCCAACATACAACCTATATACTTATTATGGACACAGTATGCTTACATTATTAGCTATCTTTGTTATTATTTGTTGTTATTTGTTATTAGTCCCATCCTTCAACTCTATTCAATACCTCCCATCTATCTCTTAACACCATCCATATAGGATTTCTATTTGCCATATATATTTCAACCGTACTGTGATGTTTTACAAGTTCTGAACCTTTCTATTCTCATTGCTTCTAAAGATTGTGAATTAAAAATAAACATTTTTGCTAAAAGTATTATTATATTATTGATTGATTGATTGACTATGACTTTTCAGATCACCCAGTAATGCTATCTGCAAGGTTAGCTCCAGGTATATATTGCAATCCTTTAGCCATTCCTGGACCTGTGTCCAAAAACAAGCTACAAATGGACAGAACCAAAACAAATGATCTAATGATTCTGTCTCTTCACAGCAAAATCTGCAGAGCTGGGAAGATTGTATCCCCATATAAATAACATTCTATTGGTAGCAAGAATTGTATATAATAATTTAAATTGAAAGATTCAAATTTTTGAATCCGTGTCGTTTTTGCGTGTCAGTTCATAAACACTATGCCATGGGATCGGTACGTCAAAGATCTCTTCCCAACTATTTTGCAATCTATATGGGACGGCTGTCAATCCTTTGGTCCTTAAGTGAAACTGATATACTTTTTTTATTTATCACAGTTTTACTTAACCAATTATGTTCTTTAATGCAAGGCCGACAGACAAGTTCCTTACTTTCTCCCCTTCCACTTTCCTCTTCCACTTTGCGGTAAGGCTGCAATTATTTGGTTGTAATTTTGGGTAGAGCAGACATTTCCATATGTTTTTGTTAGCTGCATGTGCGACATAACTCCCCCAGTCCTACCGATGATATCATTTACGAAGATTATACCTTTTTTAAACATTCTGTCAAAAAATAAAGGTTTTTTGTCAATTAGTATATTTGAATTTAACCACAATATTTGTTGCATTATTTGTTCTGTCGTTTCTGGAGGATTAAATTGAAATTGCAACCAACTTTCTATGGCTTGTTTTAGAAATAGTGATATTTGGGAGATTATTTCCTTTTCAAATAACTGCAAATGAGTTGTTGTAATCTGAATAAAGGGAAAAAGGCCTTTCTTGAACATTGGGTGAGACAATCTTACTAATTTGCTTGAGAACCAGTTCGGGTTTAAGTATAACTTTTGTGTGACTGAAGCTTTTAGTGATAGGTCTATCCTTGAGATGTTTCTACAAATTGATTGGACATGATTTGGAAAGGCACACACATGTCTATATACAGTTGAAGTCGGAAGTTTACATTCACTTAGGTTGGAGTCATTAAAACTTGTTTTTCAACCACTCCACAAACTTCTTGTTAACAAACTATAGTTTTGGCAAGTCGGTTAGGACATCTACTTTGTGCATGACACAAGTCATTTTTCCAACAATTGTTTACAGACAGATTATTTAACTTATAATTCACTGTATCACAATTCCAGTGCCTCAGAAGTTTACATACACTAAGTTGACTTGTTGCCTTTAAACAGCTTGGACAATTCCAGAAAATGATGTCATGGCTTTAGAAGCTTCTGATAGGCTAATTGACATCATTTGAGTCAATTGGAGGTGTACCTGTGGATGTATTTCAAGGCCTACCTTCAAACTCAGTGCCTCTTTGCTTGACATCATGGGAAAATCAAAAGAAATCAGCCAAGACCTCAGAAAAAGAATTGTAGACCTCCACAAGTCTGGTTCATCCTTAGGAGCAATTTCCAAATGCCTGACGGTACCACGTTCATCTGTACAAACAATAGTGCACAAGTATAAACACCATGGGACCACGCAGCCGTCATACCGCTCAGGAAGGAGACGCGTTCTGTCTCCTAGAGATGAACGTACTTTGGTGCGAAAAGTGCAAATCAATCCCAGAACAGCAAAGCACCTTGTGAAGATGCTGGAAGAAACAGGTACAAAAGTATCTATATCCACAGTAAAACGAGTCATATATCGACAGAACCTGAAAGGCCGCTCAGCAAGGAAGAAGCCACTGCTCCAAAACCACCATAAAAAAGCCAGAAAACGGTTTGCAACTGCACATTGGGACAAAGATCGTACTTTTTGGAGAAATGTCCTCTGGTCTGATGAAACAAAAATAGAACTGTTTGGCCATAATGACCATCGTTATGTTTGGAGGAAAAAGGGGGTTGCTTGCAAGTCGAACAACACCATCCCAACCATGAAGCACGGGGGTGGCATTATCATGCTGTGGGGGTGCTTTGCTGCAGGAGGGACTGGCACTTCACAAAATGGATGGCATCATGAGGAAGGAAAATTATGTGGATATATTGTAGCAACATCTCAAGACATCAGTCAGGAAGTTAAAGCTTGGTTGCAAATGGGTCTTCCAAATGGACAATGACCCCAAGCATCCTTCCAAAGTTGTGGCAAAATGGCTTAAGGACAACAAAGTCAAGGTATTGGAGTAGCCATCACAAAGCCCTGACCTCAATCCTATAGAAAATGTGTGGGCAGAACTGAAAAAGCGTGTGGGAGCAAGGAGGCCTACAAACCTGACTCAGTTACACCAGCTCTGTCAGGAGCAATGGGCCAAAATTCACCCAACTTATTGTGGGAAGCTTATGGAAGGCTACCCGAAACGTTTGACCCAAGTTAAACAATTTAAAGGCAATGCTACCAAATACTAATTGAGTGTATGTAAACTTCTGACCCACTGGGAATGTGATGAAAGAAATAAAAGCTGAACTAAATCATTCTCTCTACTATTATTCTGACATTTCACATTCTTAAAATAAAGTGGTGATCCTAACTGACCTAAGACAGGGAATTTTTACTAGGATTAAATGTCAGGAATTGTGAAAAACTGAGTTGAAATATATTTGGCTAAGGTGTATGTAAACTTCCGACTTCAACTGTACCTACACGTACGCTACAGTCACAAGACGCAGGCCTCCTTATTGTCCCTACAATTTCTAAGCAAACAGCTGGAGGCAGGGCTTTCTCCTATAGAGCTACATTTTTATGGAATGGTCTGCCTATCCATGTAAGAGACGTAGACTCGGTCTTGAGTCTTTAAGTCTTTACTGAAGACTCATCTCTTCAGTAGGTCCTATGATTGAGTGTAGTCTGGCCCAGGGGTGCGAAGGTGAACGGCAAGGCACTGGAGCGACGAACCACCCTTGTTGTCTCTGCCTGGCCGGCTCCCCTCTCTCCACTGGGATTCTCTGCCTCTGACCCTATTACGGGGGCTGAGTCACTGGCTTACTAGTGCTCTTCCATGCTGTCCCTAGGAGGGGTGCGTCAATTGAGTGGGTTGAGTTACAGACGTCATCTTCCTGTCAGGTTTTGCGTCCCCCTCGGGCTCGTGCGGTGGAGGAGATCTTCATGGGCTTTGTCTCAGGGTAGTAAGTTGGTGGTCTGTTGATATCCCTCTAGTGGTGTGGGGGCTGTGCTTTGGCAAAGTGGGTGGGGTTATCTTTGGAAGTATGCTTGGGGTCATTGTCCATTTGGAAGACCCATTTGCGACCAAGCTTTAACTTCCTGACTGATGTCTTGAGATGTTGCTTCAATATATCCACATAATTTTCCTTCCTCATGATGCCATCTATTTTGTGAAGTGCACCAGTCCCTCCTGCAGCAAAGCACCCCCACAGCATGATGCTGCCACCCCCGTTCTTCACGGTTGGGATGGTGTTCTTCGGCTTGCAAGCGACCCCCTTTTTCCTCCAAACATAACGATGGTCATTATGGCCAAACAGTTCTATTTTTGTTTCATCAGACCAGAGGACATTTCTCCAAAAAGTACGATCTTCGTCCCCATGTGCAGTTGCAAACCGTAGTCTGGCTTTTTTATGGCGGTTTGGAGCAGTGGCTTCTTCCTTGCTGAGCGGCCTTTCAGGTTATGTCAATATAGGACTTGTTTTACTGTGGATATAGATACTTATGTACCTGTTTCCTCCAGCATCTTCACAAGTCCTTTGCTGTTGTTCTGGGATTGTCTCTAGGAGACATAACACGTCTCCTTCCTGAGCTGTATGATGGCTGCGTGGTCCCATGGTGTTTATACTTGCATACTATTGTTTGTACAGATGAACGTGGTACCGTCAGGCGTTTGGAAATTGCTCCCAAGGATGAACCAGACTTGTGGAGGTCTACAATTTTTTTTCTGAGGTCTTGGCTGATTTCTTTAGATTTTCCCATGATGTCAAGCAAAGAGGCACTGAGTTTGAAGGTAGGCCTTGAAATACATCCACAGGTACACCTCCAATTGACTCAAATGATGTCAATTAGCCTGTCAGAAGCTTCTAAAGCCATGACATCATTTTCTGGAATTTTCCAAGCTGTTTATAGGCACTGTGAACTTAGTGTATGTAAACTTCTGACCCACTGGAATTGTGATACAGTGAATTATAAGTTAAATAATCTGTCTGTAAACAATTGTTGGAAAAATGACTTGTGTCATGCACAAAGTAGATGTCCTAACATACTTGCCAAAACTATAGTTTGTTAACAAGAAATGTGTGGAGTGGTTGAAAAACGAGTTTTAATGACTCCAACCTAAGTGTATGTAAACTTCCGACTTCAACTGTATTTGTGCGTGCATGCATGGGTGTGTGTTCGTCATCAAGCCGGATGTGTGTGTCTTTTTCTGCAGTTTTCCATTGAGTGATGCGTGTAGAATATCAACGAGGTTTCGCCTTATTAAAATCATTAATTGTATTTATAATGACTACTATAAGGGAGACTGATCCTCCATGACAGCATAACTGCTGTTTCTTGATCAAATCTTAGGCTAAAATGATTAAACACATCATTTTGCAACAGCCAGACGCGTTAGAAGTCCTGAATTGAATGTAGTTACATCATGATTACAGTCATTGCACAGAAGGTCTAGTAGGACCCATATGTGTTATTTTATTAATTAATGTTATATTATTAATTATACAACTGAATGCCTGTGATGCTGCATCTTGGCTCCCTTGAAAAACAGATTACAATCTCAATGTGCAATGTAGACATCCATGTGTACTGACCAATGTCCCAGGAGTTGGGGCTGTTTTCAATCTCTCTGCGTCCGATGAAGTACCAGACGCAGGCCATCCAGTGGGCCAGCAGGGCGAACATGGACATGAGCAGGGTGAGTACTACAGCACTGTACTGGGAGTAACGCTCAAGCTTCTGTAGCAGCCTCAGCAGGCGCAGCAACCGCACTGTCTTCAGCAGGTGGACCCCAAAGTACTGTAGAAACACAGACACATAGATACAGACACACATCTCGGGTCAGAAGGTAAAGAGGAAAGTTAGATTTTCAGTACTGTTGGATCTCTGTGGAAAGCAGTGTTTGATGAAAAGTGACATCATAGGTGTCAGTTCTCCTGCAGCTGCAACCCACAGAGCTCCTTGGTTATAGTTCTCTAGGGAACTGACTGGCCCATACAGTGGGGAGAACAAGTATTTGATACACTGCCGATTTTGCAGGTTTTCCTACTTACAAAGCATGTAGAGGTCTGTAGTTTTTATCATAGGTACACTTCAACTGTGAGAGACGGAATCTAAAACAAAAATCCAGAAAATCACATTGTATGATTTTTAAGTAATTAATTTGCATTTTATTGCATGACATAAGTATTTGATCACCTACCAACCAGTAAGAATTCCGGCTCTCACAGACCTGTTAGTTTTTCTTTAAGAAGCCCCCCTGTTCTCCACTCATTACCTGTATTAACTGCACCTGTTTGAACTCGTTACCTGTATAAAAGACACCTGTCCACACACTCAATCAAACAGACTCCAACCTCTCCACAATTGCCAAGACCAGAGAGCTGTGTAAGGACATCACGGATAAAATTGTAGACCTGCATAAGGCTGGGATGGGCTACAGGACAATAGGCAAGCAGCTTGGTGAGAAGGCAACAACTGTTGGCGCAATTATTAGAAAATGTCAGAAGTTCAAGATGATGGTCAATCACCCTCGGTCTGGGGCTCCATACAAGATCTCACCTCGTGGGGCATCAATGATCATGAGGAAGGTGAGTGATCAGCCCAGAACTACACGGCAGGACCTGGTCAATGACCTGAAGAGAGCTAGGACCACAGTCTCAAAGAAAACCATTAGTAACACACTACGCCGTCATGGATTAAAATCCTGAGGGCACGCAAGGTCTCTCTGCTCAAGCCAGCGCATGTCCAGGCCCGTCTGAAGTTTGCCAATGACCATCTGGATGATCCAAAGGAGGAATGGGAGAAGGTCATGTGGTCTGATGAGACAAAAATATAGCTTTTTGGTCTAAACTCCACTCGCCGTGTTTGGAGGAAGAAGAAGGATGAGTACAACCCCAAGTACACCATCCCAACCGTGAAGCATGGAGGTGGAAACATCATTCTTTGGGGATGCTTTTCTGCAAAGGGGACAGGACGACTGCACCGTATTGAGGGGAGGATGGATGGGGCCATGTATCGCGAGATCTTGGCCAACAACCTCCTTCCCTCAGTAAGAGCATTGAAGATGGGTCATGACTGGGTCTTCCAGCATGACAACGACCCGAAACACACAGCCAGGGCAACTAAGGAGTGGCTCCGTAAGAAGCATCTCAAGGTCCTGGAGTGGCCTAGCCAGTCTCCAGACCTGAACCCAATAGAAAATATTTGGAGGGAGCTGAAAGTCCGTATTGCCCAGCGACAGCCCCGAAACCTGAAGGATCTGGAGAAGGTATGGAGGAGTGGGCCAAAATCCCTGCTGCAGTGTGTGCAAACCTGGTCAAGACCTACAGGAAACGTATGATCTCTGTAATTGCAAACAAAGGTTTCTGTACCAAATATTACGTTTTGCTTTTCTGATGTATCAAATACTTATGTCATGCAATAAAATGCAAATTAATTACTTAGAAATCATATAATGTGATTTTCTGGATTCCGTCTCTCACAGTTGAAGTGTACCTATGATAAAAATTACAGACCTCTACATGCTTTGTAAGTAGGAAAACCTGCAAAATCGGCAGTGTATCAAATACTTGTTCTCCCCACTGTACATCCCCATACAACCATTAGACCAACCAAAGTCAAAATCTATTACTTTTCAATATCCACAGTCCCACACACACCCTGACATCCACTCACCACGCTGACGTTGAAGGCATAGAGCAGGTCAAAGGGCAAGGCAGCGATGAGGTCAACAAACAGCCAGGTGGTGACGTAGTGCACACATATGGAGCGAGCATCGTACACCACCTGGCCCGACGTGCTCACAAAGGTCGTCCGAAAGTTCAATGCAATATCTGCACAACGACAAGAATACAGGATTTATTTACAATTAATTTCTTATTAACAAATGAATGAATGAATAGCTGAGACAAATAGCACATTGTTGATGGTTCATACTGTATAAGTTCATTGCTATAGATAGCGTGGCTTTATTGACTTACATGGCTTTTATGTTAAAAGGGTAAATTGACAATTGAGTGAAATGGTCCATAGGTGTTTTGTATAATTAAATGACTGCAGATGAATGCATTGACGTAGGCTTTTTATTTGTTAAAAACAATTGAGAGAAATGGTCCATTGCATGTGGTTCATATATAATTTGACTAGAGATGTATCGCTAACACTGCAGTTAGTGAACTTTTATGATGCCCATCTGTCTGCTAAGGAGAGAGAGAGAGAGAGAGAGAGACGATGGGCAGAGTTTTCAACATGGGCCGGTAATACAATGAACTAATAAGTGTTAATTACCATTAACTTTCATTCAAGAAAATTACTGTATTTATTCTCCCACAATGAATATACTAAGTACCTGTAGGCAATAGAATTAGTGTTGGAAGAAATTAAGGCAAACATCAACTCAATGAATGTCAGGGGGAGTCTGTGGAGGCTTGAGTGCACACAGTGTGTTAATGTATTTGTGTAGAGGAAGTTACCCAGCCATAGGTAAATGCAGTCGACTGAGTGACATAGAATGGCACTATCATAATGTCTTTAAATAGGGACGAGCAGTCACTGCACCTGCTTTAACATCTGCTAATCTGTGTACACGACAAATAAACTTTGTTTAGATTTTTATTTGATTTAGAATAGTGTTGAAAGAATGTTATATAATGCTAGACTAATAGATGCAATAGAAAATGTTAGATATTATGAGAATATCAAAATAATGTTAGAATATTGTTACCATAATGTTAGAATAACTTTAGCTATATTCCTTGTCTCCTTACCCAGCATGAAGAGGATCTCCACTAGAATGTCACTCACACTGGGGGGGCTGCGGGGGGCGGAGCTCCCTTCATCCCGCCCCCCCACCACAGTGAAACACACATTATAGGGCACCGTGACTGCCACATAGAAGGTAGCCAGCAGGATTAGCCAATCCCAGCCTGCCTTGAAGGTCCCGTAGTGGAGCAGGATGAATCGGGACTTCTGAATGGCTGCCACCTTGTACTCTGGGATGGGCGGTTTGTCCCCAAACATGTTCTGGAGGGGTGAGGAGAAAGATAGGCACGTCAATAACAGGATTTTCATGACAACATGACCTAAGCAGGAAAAACTCCAGGTTCTGGTTTGTTCTAGTTCTAGCCCATAGAATAGGAAAAACTCCAGGTTCTGGTTTGTTCTAGTTCTAGCCCATAGAATAGTAAGGAGTAGTTCTCTCTTTTGAAAACGACTGCATGTCTACATGGACAGAAATATGAACGCAATCCTATTTTCACCAAAGTCAAAGAGAACCTGCTCAGCTCAGTCAGTCAGAACCTTCTCAGTCAACCTTCATCCCATCTGTACCCTTCAGTAAACATTATTTATTAGTGTATTTCAGCAAACTCAGTTTAATCCTGGAATGAAAACTCAGCAACATGACTATCATTGTAAATCCTGTGAACTTGACCCTGGGCTTTGGACTGAAGACACTGTACACTGTGGGTTGGATGGGCATGGTCTGAAGCTACAAGGTTAATCTATTCGATATCTATGTGTTGTTCAGGATTGTCCTCAAAGCAAGCTTACTCAATGTCATTGTAGCGCTCCTTGAGATGTGGCTGGACACTTAGCTGTCAAGGCAAGGCGTGTGCGTGTACAGATGTAGGATCTTAATTTGATCACTCTTTTGTTGATGAGAACTTTCCTGTACAGCAAAAAATGCAAACTTGTAGTCTATTCAAGGTTTCAAAAGGCTTCTAACGTTTGTAATTTCCACTTTAAAATGTCAGACTTGATTTACCCTAATTATTTTCCATTAATTATAATCCACATAATAATTCACATTTCCTGTTGCTGCAGGATTATTTTCCTGCTGTAGCAAACTGGCTCAAATTAAGATCCTACATCTGTATGTGTGTGTGTTTGTGTTTGTTTGTGTGTGTGTGTGTGTGTGTGTGCGCGCACGTGTGTGTGTGTGTGTGACTCAGGGCAACTCACGTTGTTGAGCTTGATCTTGCTTTTGTCCTGTTTCTGCAGGTGTCCAGACAGGTGGTAGAGTACGGCCCGGCTGCGTCTGCGGTTGGTGTTGAAGCCTGGGGGACGGGTGACCTTGTGCACTTCCAGACCTGTCTCCTCATCTGGGGACAGAGAGAATGTCGTTGAATTCATGAATCCTTTAATGAATTATTTTGTATACATTTTATTTTATTTGACACATTTAACCTGTTAAACGCTGAGCGGTTGTTTTGGGCCCTGAACAGGGCTCTGTGAGTTTGGGGGGTCACCCCCAAAAGAAGATTAATCAGAAAATAGAAAGTGACATATCATTTGAAAGCTACAGGCCTTGGCAATGTCATAAGAAGTTTGAAGCTTCACCACCTGTCTGTGTCTTATTTCCAAAAAACAAACTCCATAACTTGAAAGCCCTGATTGGTAGGGTCATTTTAAGATGATATGCTTGAAAATCCGTGCAGCTATTTTGGCACAGTGACTCACTACCCAAACCAGACACAACTGGTTTCATGTGGCCAAGAGACGTCATGTTCCAAGTTGAAACCCCGACTAGCCAGGGGCTCTAAGTGACCGCTTATGTCGCTTATGCCTGGAGCCGGCCCTGAGGACACCTGTACTGCCACGAGGGTCCACACAAAATGTAATGTTCTCATTCCCTAGAGTAGTAGATAGGGATTGTATGGAAATGTCAAAACTATTTTCAGAGTTTAAACCAACCAGACAGAATAGCCAAGTCTCCCTCCCTCCCTCCCTCCCTCCCTCCCTCCAGTGTTACACACTAATTCTTATAACAGTGTAAAACATGTATGCTGATGAAGCTCTTTAAAGGTTACAGTCATTACATCTTCGTGATAAATCACTGAACAAAAAACATGAACACCTCTCTCTCTCCCTCCATCCCTCCCTCTATCCCTTCCTCCATGCCTATTTGTCTACTCTTTATCCCATGGTGTCATTTCACTCTGTAATTCACAGTGAAAAAATGTAATAATCCTGTGTGGTGTCTGGGTCAAAACTGAAGCTGAAAAAAGCAGAATAAAGCTGTGTCCTCTGTAGCCAAATAAGATTTGCATCATAACAGTCACAGAGAGTGGCAATGTCAGAGTTTCTCTCTTTCCCTGTCTCTGTCTCTCTGTCTCTCTTTCATTTTAGTCATTTAGCAGACGCTCTTATCCAGAGCGACTTACAGTTAGTGAGTGCATACATAATAATTTTTTTTCATACTGGCCCCCCGTGGGAATCAAACCCACAACCCTGGCGTTGCAAACGGCATGCTCTACCAACTGAGCTACATCCCTGCCGGCCATTCCCTCCCCTACCCTGGACGAATTGTGCGCCGCCCAATGGGTCTCCCGGTCGCGGCCTGATACGACAGAGCCTGGATTCGAACCAGGATCTCTAGTGGCACAGCTAGCACTGCGATGCAGTGCCTTAGACCACTGCGCCACTCTTTCCCTGTCTCTGGCTCTCTCTCTCTGTTTCTCTCTGTCTCTCTCTCTTTCCCTGTCTCTGTCTCTCTCTCGCTCTGTTTCTCTCTGTCTCTCTCTCTTTCCCTGTCTCTGTCTCTCTCTCGCTCTGTTTCTCTCTGTCTCTCTCTCTTTCCCTGTCTCTGTCTCTCTCTCTGTTTCTCTCTGTCTCTCTCTCTTTCCCTGTCTCTGTCTCTCTCTCGCTCTGTTTCTCTCTGTCTCTGTCTCTCTCTCGCTCTGTTTCTCTCTCTCTCTCTCTCTCTCTCTCTCTCTCTCTCTCTCTCTCTCTCTCTCTCTCTCTCTCTCTCTCTCTTTCTCTCTTTCTCTCACTCTCTATCTCGTCTCTCTACTCCCTCCCAAATTAACCCAGGTTAATTCTGACTTTAACCCATGTTAACTCAGAATCTAAGTCAAGTTAATTCAGAGTCTAACCCAGGTTAAATCAGCCTCCACCCCAATTTTAACTCACCAGTCTCTAACCCAGGTTAACTTAGCTTCTAACCCAGGGTAACTCACCAGTCTCTGGGAATTGCTCTGGGTCCTGGTCTGTCTGGGTCTTGGTCTAACCCAGTGTAACTCACCAGTCTCTGGGCTTTGCTCTGGGTCCTGGTCTAACCCAGGGTAACCCACCAGTCTCTGGGCCTTGCTCTGGGTCCTGGTCTAACCCAGGGTAACTCACCAGTCTCTGGGCTTTGCTCTGGGTCCTGGTCTAACCCAGGGTAACTCACCAGTCTCTGGGCTTTGCTCTGGGTCCTGGTCTAACCCAGGGTAACTCACCAGTCTCTGGGCCTTGCTCTGGGTCCTGGTCTAACCCAGGGTAACTCACCAGTCTCTAGGCCTTGCTCTGGGTCCTCGTCTAACCCAGGGTAACTCACCAGTCTCTGGGCCTTGCTCTGGGTCCTGGTCCTTCTTGTTGTCAGTGATGTCCTTGTGGGACACCAGAAACAGCACCACCTCTCCCTTCTCATTCTTAATTGGCACGATGTCCAGCAGACACCAGAACTGGGTACCTGGAACACAGAGAGACAGAGATCAGAGACACATACTGGTAGGAAGAGACAGTGAATCAGTTAAATATTTATAGTGGCAGATTGGTACAAAAACAGATACATATAAGGATGATACTGATAATGATGTACACACACACACATCATTTTAATACACACTCCATTCCTCTAGCTAATCAGATCGTCTCCAGCTGTCTACAGAAATTTGAAAAGCTCCTGCCATCCCACTGCCTCCCTATAAAACCCAGCGAACACGCTGATTTAAATTGGAAATATAGAAAAGCTATTTATACTGAATGCTCTAGTCCTAATATGTTACAATATCAGCAAAACCCAGAAAACAACATCTCACTACCTCACTTTATGTGTAGTGTTTGTGTGTGTGCCTTACATTCTGCACCCTGAGTCAAAGCCCAGAGCTCCTCTTTTAGAGAGATATTACTGATGAGATAGAGAGAGTTGCATGCAGGATGTCTTTATTTAATAAAAGCTTTTTCATTTTAGGAAGCGTAGCTCTAATTTGGTCATTCAGAAAGTGAAATGAGCTTGGCATGAAAACAAATAAGCTAAAAAAAACAAATGTACAGCTTTATCTGAGATTGGTCACGAAGCGGACTGGAGAAATAGTTTGCTATTCTCTATTCAATTGATGTCATCCATACTGTATTCATGTACATCCACACAGCACTTCAATCATCCTTTCTTTATCATACTGTATGGAGTGTTGTGCCTGGCAGTGAGAGATGTGTGGCATGCTATATCCTCCCAGTTGTTTGGCAGGCAGGTAGGAGAGTGATAGAAGAGATAATGTGTAGAGGTGTGATGTGAGAAGTGACGGACCCAGGTCATACAGGTCTGTGAGTCTCTCTCCTCACACTGTGACCCGACTACAGATCACGGTTACACTTAATACACCCAACTCTCAGCCAAGGTGAAGGGTTTGACATTGTCTGAAAGCTGTGGTTAAAAACAGGTGTTGATGATGATGGTGATGACGATGATGATGACAACAATGATGGTGATGAAGAAAATGATGATGAAGATTAATATTATTTAATTTGACTAATCAATCTCCATCAACTATATGAAGGAGCATGAATGTGCTGGCAGGCAATATCCAACCTGTTATGATAAGCACAACATTGAGAGTATATTGAGCACCACAGCGTTCAGCATGGATGAGAAGCAGACCTACCAGAAGCACACAGCTGTCCATACACCGATTACATCCTCTACGGACTGAAACCACAGGGAATAACTATTCTCCTTGAATCTAACACAACTGGTCCCTACACTACAAAACCAACTGGCTCACAATACATCCACGTGTACCATGATTTCATTTGATTTGATGCCTCACTAAGTGAATGTGAGGGTTTCTAATCAAATGCGATCAGCAACACTTAACAGCCATCATGAATCTGTGTCTTTGTAGATTTGAACAAGTCAGACCTTTCAGTGCTTCAACTGCCTGAAGAAGACAGATATAGTCGAAACACATTGCGTGCACCATAGCCAATGCATTTGTACCCAATTCATTTGTTTTCTGAGGTTTTGGTTTAGAGTGTATTCATGGTTTAAATCAGATTACACGTGGCAACTTCTATACATTTTATTTATTTTCTTGTATTTTTATATATTTCATACCACTCCACCTGTCTGTCAGTGCTACAACTGGAACATCAAAAACAAGCTTAACAAAGTCACATAACAGTGTGACATGGTGGTGGACATGTTGTGGTTGTTCATAAATGGATATGATCAAGATAAAAGAGCCTCATATTCATAGAGACAGAGTCCTATTACATGGCTGTTATGGTTAACACTGTGTTCTCTTTGTCTCAATTGGGTGTATATTTAGATGAAAGCTGGATTACATGGTGTTCAACATACTGTGTGAATATGGACATGAACTAAAGGATGAGGGACAAGGCTTAAAGAGATTCTCTGGTACTTTTGTAAAAAAAATTGTCAGTAGTTCTGAAAGTAGCTTCACGAGTCAAAAGTGGTCCCCGAAAATTGCACACTACGTCAAATATGTGCAGATACAGTATGTGCACCACGTCATTGCTTTCTCTCTCTCTCGCTCTGCTGAGTGTGCATCTTGCTAGCTGTCACTCAAATGGCGAGGGGCTGAAACTCATTGTCTGAAATTCAAATTGCTAGGGGGCTAGCCCACGTGGGAGAAAATGTAGGTAAAATGGTGCTGCACAGATTCTAGAAAACAGTTGCTTTCAAACTAGGAATTTCGTGGCTAATTGAGATAAGACAGTAATTCTGCTTATAGATTATGCATGTATGAACTACACATTAACACATCCAGCCCAAAGTGGGAGGTTTAAAAAATACTTACTAGTCACCAAAGTTCCGAAGCATGTCTTTAATAACCCTTGAATTGTTCTGGAGGCTCAGGTTGTGTTGTGTTAATACATGGGGATACAGGAGGGATGTGAGAACACAAGCATACACTCTCACACACACACACACACAAACGCTTCTTCTGTTTTTATATGATCTCTTCATCTTTAAACGCTTTCAGTCCCAGGCCTTAATGAAGGAACTCACAAAACTTTACTAAATGTGTTTATTATTTTATTTCCCTGCCCCAGAAGGCTGTAAAATGCAAATGTATGCATATGCAGGGCCAATAATGCTTGAATCAACTTGTATTTGGTATTTGATGTGCTTCTCTTTGTTCAAGGCTTATATCTTCCAGTAACAGCCGTCTAGCTCTCTACCCAGCCAAGCTAGCCTTCTACCTTTCTCATCTAAAACCACTCGGTCTTCTCTTCAATGTCAGTTTTGTCCTTTTGTCCTTCTCCTCAAATATTATCTCTGCTATGGACCAGTTCCTTCTTGCCTCGATCTGTCTCATCAATCTCTCCCACTGGGCACAGACGTCAGTTCATCGCCTAGTTTTGATTTACATTTGGTTGAGTTGTCAACTAACGTGAATTCAGTGTGAAATCAACAAAAAATGTCACCATGTCATTGGATGTCATCACAGACATAGTGTTTTCCTTGATGGCCAAAAAGCTTAATTTTAGACTCATCTGACCAGAGTACCTTCTTCCATATGTTTGAGGAGTCTCCCACATGGCTTTTGGCGAACACCAAATGTGTTTGCTTATTTTTTTCTTAAAGCAATGGCTTTTTTTCTGGCCACTCTTCCGTAAAGCCCAGCTCTGTGGAGTGTGCGGCTTAAAGTGGTCCTATGGACAGATACTCCAATCTCTGCTGTGGAGATTTGCAGCTCCTTCAGGGTTATCTTTAGTCTCTTTGTTGCCTCTCTGATGAATGCCCTCCTTGCCTGGTCCGTGAGTTTTAGTGGGCGGCCCTCTCTTGCCAAGGTTGTTGTGGTGCCATATTCTTTCAATTTTTTTATAATGGATTTAATGGTGCGCCGTGAGATGTTCAAAGTTTCTGATATGTTTTTATAACCCCACCCTGATCTGTACTTCTCCACAACTTTTTCCCTGACCTGTTTGGAGAGCTCCTTGGTCTTCTTGGTGCTGCTTGAATGGTGGTGCCCCTTGCTTAGTGGTGTTGCAGACTCTGAGGCCTTTCAGAACAGGTGTATATATACTGAGATCATGTGACAGATCATGTGACACTTAGATTGCACACAGGTGGACTTTATTTAACTACTTATGTGACTTCTGAAGGTAATTGGTTGCACCAGATCTTACTTAGGGGCTTCATAGCAAAGGGGGTGAATACATATGCACGCACCACTTTTCCGTTATTTATTTGTTGAATTTTTTGAAACAAGTTATTTTTTTCATTTCACTTCACCAATTTGGACTATTTTGTGTATGTCCATTACATGAAATCCAAATAAAAATCCATTCCCAGTCTGAGGTTCTGAGTGCTCTGGAGCAGGTTTTCATCAAGGATCTCTCTGTACTTTGCTCTGTTCATCTTTCCCTTGATCCTGACTAGTCTCCCAGTCACTGCCGCTGAAAAACATCCCCACAGCATGATGCTGCAACCACCATGCTTCACCGTAGGGATGGTGCCAGGTTTCCTCCAGACGTGACGCTTAAAATTCAGGCCAAAGAGTTCAATGTTGGTTTCATCAGACCAGAGAATCTTGTTTCTCATGGTCTGAGAGTCCTTTAGGTGCCTTTTGGCAAACTCCAAGCGGGCTGTCATGTGCCTTTTACTGAGGAGTGGCTTCCGTCTGGCCACTACCATAAAGGCCTGATTGGTGGAGTGCTGCAGAGATGGTTGTCCTTCTGGAAGGTTCTCCCATCTCCACATAGGAACTCTGGCGCTCTGTCAGATCAAGGCCCTTCTCCCCTGTTTGCTCAGTTTGGCAGGGCGGCCAGCTCTAGGAAGAGTCTTAGTGGTTCCAAACTTCTTCCATTTAAGAATGATGGAGGCCACTGTGTTCTTGGGGACCTTCAATACTGCATAATTTTTTGGTACCCTTCCCCAGATCTGTGCCTCGACCCAATCCTGTCTCGGAGCTCAACTGACAATTCCTTCGACCTCATGGCTTGGTTTTTGCTCTGACATGCACTGTCAACTGTGGGACCTTATATAGACAGGTGTGTGCCTTTCAAAATCATGTCCAATCAATTGAATTTACCACAGGTGGACTCCAATCAAGTTGTAGAAACATCTCAAGGAAGATCAATGGAAACAAGATGCACCTGAGCTCAATTTTGAGTCTCATAGCAAAGGGTCTGAATACTTGTGTAAATAACGTATTTCTGTTTTAATTTTTTATAAATTTGCTTTGTCATTATGGGGTATTGTGTGTAGATTGATGAGGACATTTATTTAATTTGATCCATTTTAGAATAAGGCTGTAACATAACAAGATGTGGAAAAAGTCAAGGGGTCTCAATACTTTCTGAATGCCCTGTATCCTCCTACTTTGAAGGGGTAAGCAGGGTAGGCTTTAGTCTAGACGATACTATCTGTCAATCAGGGCTGTGTATGTAAATATATTTCATTTTTTATCAACACGCCCACACGATCAGACTGAACATTTAAATGTCAAAAGGAGGCTCAGGGAAATAATTTTGAAATAAACACACATAGTGATTTATTAGACATAGAGTGATGATTTAAAAATAAAATGTAAAAGACTGCCTGGGGGCTTTAATCGCCGTTTATACCTGGTTCTAACAAGTGTCCTTTTTTCCTGATCCACATTCTGATTTATACCCACATTTTTTGGCAGGTTTAGATTATTAAAAGATGCATTGTGATCTGATTACCATCAGATCTTCCTGACCACCTCTGGAGGTAGTCAGATGTGTTGTGTCTGGATATCTTACAAGTGTAGACGGATCTGGACAGTGAAACCATTTAAATCATCATTATTCCACCCGCTAAAATAATTGACAGGTGTCACCATTGACTTATGGCATCAATATGTGTCTTAAAATAAATAAATACATATAATAATTTGCATACATGGAGGGACCATGATATTTGGTCACAATGCGGATACAGTGGACAGATAAGAGACATTTTACTACCATGTGTAGATGCAATGGCTACAATGTGGGCACAATCATAATGTGGATAAGATCAGGACAAAGAACGCATGCTAGCACCAGGTATAAACGAGGCTTGAGTCTGTAGAACACCAGCTCGGTCTCTCTGTCTCTCTGGGTGGTCTGAAATGGCCCCCTATTTCCTATGTAGTGCACTAGTTTTGACCAGAGCCCTAGGGGCACCCCCTGTCTCTGAGTCTCTCACCTCCCTTCTTGTAGAACAGCAGCTCACTCTTAAATTCCCCCCTGTCGTCCAACGCCCCCTGGATCTTCGCCGTCAGCTGGTCGCTGGTCTCTGGCCCGTACAGGAAATGACACGCGCAGCTCTTCTGCATCAGTTCGGCGCGGGCGTAGCCGGTCAGCTCACAGAAGCCATCAGAACAGTAGACTATGGGGTAGAGGGACTGTACCTGGGCGTTACCCAGGACAAAGTTACTGTCTGTAGTAGAGGGGGGAGAGAGAGGGAGGGGAGGAATAGAGGGAGGGAGAGGGAGGTCGAGGGAGAGAGAGGTGAAGAGGGAAGGAGAAAGAAGAGAGAGTGGGGGTTATAAAACTGAGAAGATGACACAAGGGACATGTTGTATAGCTCTGAAATGATTCATTATCAGCCCGGCTCATTTGAGTTTCAGGTTCATTTTCATTCCAACAACTTTTGTCTTCGTAAGCAGCAGGGAATCATTAGCCTCGTATTGGGACATCATTGTGCTCCAGGAAAACCAAGAGAAAGAGCTGTGGCAGCAACCCATAACTACAGACAGACTGAGTAAGAGAGACATGAGGGGATGGCCCAATATACTGTAGACAGACATGCCAAAATGTCCTGTTTTCTCATTAGAGTTTCATGTAAAAGCCAGAACAGATTTGGTTTTCTGTCACTAACAATGCCTCATGCGGGGACAAACATGCCCCGACTTGAACCTCCATTTGTTGTGTTGATGTGTCTGGTCTCTTATTGTGGAGATGCGGGAGAGGGAGTGTGTGTGTGTGTGTGTTTCTCTGTCTTTGTATCTGTGAGTGTGTGTGTGTGTGTATGTCTAGTTTCACGCTCTGAATCCTGTGTGCCTGTCTCTTTGTGTGTGTGTGTTAGGTTGAATAGAACATTTGATCTGTCCCTTCTCTATTCTAGTCACCTTTTCAATTGGAGCCCGCGGCAATCGAGATGGACAAATATTCCCCTTGAGTGTTTATTGCTTTCTGCCCGGTTATTCATATTGATCCATCAATCGCAGGGCTCCTCTGGGAGCTGCTTGTGTAAATATTTCATGGTGTAATGGTTCTGGAGGGGAGATTGCTGTGTTCTGCTGTGTACTCTATGTGCTGTGTAGATGGTAGATGTTCGATGGAGGCACTCAGTTGATTTGACTGCTGTAATGAAGTGTGGGGAGAAGACTTACTAACTGTAAGTCACTCTGGATAAGAGCGTCTGCTAAATGACTAAAAATGTTTTTAAAAATGTAAAAACGAATCAAATCACTGAGACATGAACATAAATAGGATGTCAACACACCAGACTATGTGTGGGAAGGGGGTGATGATGAATGTATGTGTATGGAGATGGAGAGAGAGTGCGTGTGTGTGTGTGTGTGTGTGTGTGAGAGAGAGTTTGTGCGTGTGTGTGTGAGAGGGACTGAGCAAGATCGAGAGCGAGAAAAAGGAGATGGAAAGTTGCACAGTCAGCTATATAGTCAAAAACTGGAGAGAGGGAGGCATAGTGGACAGTAAAGCATAGCTGGCAGCTCTGATCTGTTGGAGCCAATGAGGTTAGCCCATCCCTCAGTGTAAGCCGGTTGGGGTTGTGTGGTCTCCTCATATCTCCCAGGGTGCATCCAAAATGACACCCTAGAGTGCACTACTTTTGATGTATAGGGGAGGGGAAAAGTAGTCCACTATACAGATAATAGGGTGCCATTTGGGCTCAGTGTGGTTGGAGCATTAGGCCTATATGGGCTGCCTGGGCTAAGACTCCCTGGGGGCACACTGAACACTCACAGCCTCTGGAGGACAGCCAGATGGCCCTCAATGATTTAGCCAGCACAGTACAACACTGATCAGGCAACAAGTCTGTACATGGGAGAGAGAGAGAAACTGTGTGTGTGTGTGTGTGTACACATTTGAGTGTGTAGGGGTAAGTGGAACTGACAGTGATTTAACTACTTTGCAGATATGAAACAAACAAACAATCATAATATCAGTCAAAAATATAAAATTCCCAGTTTATGCTACAAGACCAACTTTATAAGAGGTTTTAAAAATAGGTTCTATTTGACTCATCATTCAATGACATACACTAAGGCATTGTTGGCAGAATAGATGGAGGCAGTTCAATGCATGATTAATATAATTCACCAATATATTTCTTGGTAGTCCAAAAAATATTGCAATCAGGTTGTAAATCACAGCTGGCCTGGTACATTGTTTGCTGCCTCCATTCGGGATGCACTGTTTCAGTTTCAATGACTCAATACTTTGGACAAAAACTGAAAAATGTAACTAAGGCTGGGAATGTCAATACAATCAAACTAGCAAGGGCAATGATCACAAGTCAGGCATAACGTAGCTAATAGGCTAGCGTATCTATTTATGTAGCAAGCTAAAAACCCGGAGCCTAACGTTAGCTAGATAGCTAGCTAGCTAGGTGCTAGTAGGATGTCATGTCATGCCATTGGAGGAGTGGGTGAGTGACTGACCTTTTCCCCTCATATTGTTTTTCGGTGGCTATACACAGCTAGAGATGCAGGTGTCATTTGGTTAGCTAGCAAGAACTTCAATGACTGTTATCCAGTTAGCATATATTTTGCGTTCGCAAATGTATTTACTCCGATTTCAGAGCACTGATGAATTTACGAACACGCAACACCTGCTGAATATGACCGGTGTCAGTAAACGTAGGCAAAAAAAGTAATAGTTAATCACGAACGCTCTAGATAACATGTAAACAGCCTAACCAGCTCTGCTACGGCGAGTAAAATGGTCAGAGTGAGGTGTTCTCTCATTTGTGTCTGGAAGTAGCTAGCTAGCAAGCTATCCAACTTTAGCCAGTTAGCTTGGGTGCTTGGTTGGGACAAGCATGCATTGGCAGGCAAGCTGCAGAAGGACGTTTATCAGTGCAATTTTGAAGGCCAACCAGCTGAAAAAGTTTGAGAGGGTTTATCTGTCACGCCCTGGTCTTGAGAGCCCGGTTTTCTTTGGTTGGTTTGGTCAGGGTGTGAATTTCTATGTATAGATTCTATGTTTTCTAGATCTATGTTGGCCGGGTGTGGTTCCCAATCAGAGGCAGCTGTCGATCGTTGTCTCTGATTGGGGATCATACTTAGGTAGCCATTTTGCCTACCTATGTTGTGGGATCTTGACTCTTGTTTGGCTTGTTTTTGTGTAGCCATTGTGAGCTTCACGTTACGTTGCTTTTGTTGTTTTTCGTGTGTTAACTTAGTGAATAAACATGTATGCATTCCACGCTGCACCTTGGTCCAATCCTGTACTCAACGAACGTGACATTATCTAATGTTCCGTTAGATTTTAGCTCATCTTGCTCTGGCTAGCATTAGTTGTTGATCTTGTTGTTATTGATGTGCATAACTGAAGGAGAGAGATTCTACCTTTTCATGGTTGTTTGATCAATAGGACTGTGAAGTTCCCAAATGTAAGAGGACTCCCGTGGTGTTTACATATTTGCAGAAATCCATTCAGGTGTATTTTGTGACATTTGGCGAATGCATTCTAATGATCTAAAGTTGCGCTGTTGCAACTGCCTGTAAACACACAGTCCAGTTCAAAGTGATTGATGGCAGGCCCATGTGGAAAATGTACTGTTTGTATAAAGGCATACTGTAGCTCTGATTGGCTATAGCGCACCAGTCTGTGTAGACTCTGGTCTTGGACAAGACAGATGTTTTTATTAGGTTTTAATTACTGCAGTACCTATTAATTGTCCAAACGCAAGGCCGCTTTCCCACTCTATATTGCTATAGAATTTTCACAAATGCCTTACTATACGTCATTCCCAAACACTCTAAGAATTTATGAAAATGTGAAAAAGACCATATCTAAGTGCTCGCTTATCAGAAAAAGTGTCACATTCTTCCTGGGGGTGTATATGAACAGATTTTAAGAAGATTTCATGTTGCTAAAATGCCGTCAGTTCCACTTTAAGTACTGTTCAAAGTGATCAGCCCGTCAGGGATCAGCCTACTCATCAGTCAATGAGGAAATACATTGCGTTCTCTTAATCATTCTCTTAATCGTTTCCTGGAAAGCTTCCAATTCTCTTCTCACTTCCTTGAAAGCTCATATAACATCTCCTGCTGGTTCAATTCTTCTGGTTCCATTCACTAACTGATGGACGACTGCACAGGAATCAGCTACCTGAGTTTATTGCTAAACAATATATTTCCTTCTTCCAGTGGACAACCTGTGGGTCACAATGTCAACAACATAGCGATACTATGCTATGCTACACTAACAATAATGGCAACTAGGAGAGACCAAAGATTATCTATTATATTGACAAGATAGCAGAGTAACCGTTTTAACAATAGAAATACATGTCCTTAATGACTAAAGGCAGGGGAGATCAGAAATTCAGATAAAAAATTGAGACATTGGTTTCTTTATAAACAATCAGCGTCTACTTGTTTACTTTGATTACGTTTTACAGTTCCCATATTAAAAAGCCAGACCTGCTGATTACATTGATCATCGTCCAGATCTCTCTCTTTTTCTTTCTCTCCTGCTTTTCTCTCTTTCTGATGCCCCCCCCTCTTTCTATCTTTGTCTATTTTTATCTACCTCTATCTCTGTTTCTCTCGCCCCCTCTTTCTATCCCTCTCTCCCTCCCCTCTCTCTCCCGCTTTCTCTCACTCCCTCCCCCTCTCCCTCCATCCCCCTCTCTCTATCTCTCTTCATCTCGCTTGTTCTCTCTACCTCTCCCCCTCTCTCCCTTTCTCTCTAACTCTCCCCTCTCTCTCTCTACCTCTCCCCTCTCGCTCTCTACCCCTCTCTCTCTCTCTCCTCATTACAGACACCTTCGTGTGACAGAGGTTCAGACATGGCTGTACTGGAGTAATTGATGTCTCAAATGTTCCCTGTGATACCGCTCACTGCTCTCTCTCTCCTCTTTACAGACACCTTAGTGTGACAGAGGTTCAGACATGGCTGTACTGGAGTAATTGATGTCTCTAATGTTCCCTGTGATACTGCTCTGTCTCTCCTCTTTATAGACACCTTAGTCTTATAGAGGTTTCAGATATGGCTGTACTGGAGTAATTGATGTCTCTAACGTTCCCTGTGATACCGCTCACTGCTCTGTCTCTCCTCTTTACAGACACCTTAGTGTGACAGAGGTTCAGACATGGCTGTACTGGAGTAATTGGTGTCTCTAACGTTCCCTGTCATACCACTCACTGCTCTGTCTCTCCTCTTTTTGTTCTTGTCTTTTTTTTTCATGAGGGTCTTGTCTCTTACTGTTAGTTCTGAGGGACATGGGAGTTGAGTCACTGTGTGAACTGTCCCTTTTCACTATGCAGAGTGCAAATGAAGCACAATAGTTCAGTGGTCCAGCTATGCCAGAGACTCTGAGCCACCTGTGATGAAACCCATGTTTGTTGGAAAATGTTGTCTATCCCTACTTTGCAATTTGCCTGTACATCCCGAATCAAAGAACCTGCATCTTGTTATTTGTCAGAGCTCCCTTTGCTCTTTGATATAAAGATTGGAGTAGAAGGCCGTTACATCTAAGAGTTGGCTCCTGTGTACAGCCAATCTCTGTGTTTATGTAACCCTAGTCAGGCAGCATTCACCACCTAACCCTGAGGCAAGCCAAGGCCATAATATGAATGTCAATGAGAAAAGCCACCATCCCCAATCTCATCAAATTGTAAATTGAGCGATCCACTTGTGCTCTGGGCAACTGTTGACTGGATGAATGAATACGTATGAACAGTAGCGCCAGTGCAGCGCGGCTCTGAGGTGCTCCTGGCAACAGCCCCCTTAGTATTGTCCAGGCTCTTAAATCAAAGCGCTGTACTTCAGATGGTGACAAGTGAGAAATTAGGTTTTTAAAATGGCAGTTGAAAGGTTGTCATGAGAAACAACAAGGTGGAAAGCCACAGTGTTCTCTTCTTGTTATTCCCTTGATGAGTGTGTGTGGGGGGGGGATGTTTGTGTGAGTGTGTGTGTGTGTGCGTGTGTGTGTGTGTGCGTGCCTGTATTTGTCCAACATTCATAAGTAGGCCTACATGTTAATAATAAACTAATTGCAACACCCCTAGCTAGTTTAGTCTAGACATTAATAATCAGTGTTGGGACAGTGACCCGTGAAGGCCGTGTAAGATTTAAACAGCCAATCAAAATTGGCGAATAAATGAAATAACAGTTTTGAAGCATCCACTTTGCTGCTGCTGGTACAAGCCTGCCCAGAATTACCTATAACCCACGGAATGTTAATCACAACTTAGTTTGCAAACACTGCATGAAATATGTATTCAATACATGGACTGCATGACCCAGGCCTCCTTTTTACACATGATATGAATTTTTAACTAACGCTTTGTCAAGGACCATTTGATGCAACAGAGGGGGAACCCGTCTGGCTGTCTGAACTGCTTGGGAAGCAGATTTGGTTTATTTATTTACACTGAACAAAAATATAAACGCAACATGTAAAGTGTTGGTCCCATGTTTCATGAGCTGAAATCAAAAATCCCAGAAATGTTCCATATGCTCAAATTCTGTGCACACATTTGTTTAAATCCCTGTTAGTGAGCATTTGTCCTTCGCCAAGATAATCTATCCACCTGACAGGTGTGGCATATCAAGAAGCTGATTAAAAGTTTTGAGGGAGCGCGCAATTGGCATGCTGACAATAATTTTATGTTAATTTCTCCACCATAAGCTACCTCCAACGTTGTTTTAGAGAATTTGCTTCTTCACCTGCGGGATCGTCTGAGGGGGTGTGGACAGGGGTGTGCTGAGAAATATTTATTTCTGTAATAAAGCCATTTTGTGGGGAAAAACTCATTCTGATTGGCTGGGCCTGGCTTCCCAGTGGGTGCACCCCTGCACAGACATGTGAAATCCATAGATTAGGGCCTAATTTATTTATTTCAATTGACTGATTTCCTTATATGAACTGTAACTCAGTAAAATCTTTGAAATTGTTGTATGTTGCGTTTCTATTTTTGTTCAGTATACTTTCATAACCGAGTCTTTGGGCCTGCATTTCCCTGCATTACGGACGTGTGCATACAGTATGTGTGTATGATGTGTGTATACAGAGACACTTGAGGGCTATGTGGTTAAGCTCTAACCGTAGGGGTGTTCTAATAACATGAAGTCACTGGCTCCTTAATCTCTCTCTCTCTCTCTCTCTCTCTCTCTCTCTCTCTCTCTCTCTCTCTCCCATTATCTCACATGTGCAGTCTCCCATTATCTCACACGTGCAGTGCTGTCCGCCATCAAACATTGAGCTAAATACTGATCCACTGACAGCCTCACTCAACCCTACAAACATCTCTCATCTGTAGAAACAATGAGAATAGAAAGGTTCAGAACTTTTGTAAAACATCACAGTACAGTTGAAAAATATATGGCAAATAGAAATCCAATTTGGATGGTGTTACGAGATAGATGGGAGGTGTTGAATGGAGCTGAAGGATGGGACTAATAACAACAACTAATAACAACAAGACCAAAATCGAGGTCTTTGGCATCAACTCAACTCGCCGTGTTTGGAGGAGGAGGAATGCTGCCTATGACACCAAGAACACCATCCCCACCGTCAAACATGGAGGTGGAAACATTATGCTTTGGGGGTGTTTTTCTGCTAAGGGGACAGGACAACTTTATATTTATATTTTTTTACTCTCTTTCTTCCTCCTCTCTCTTGCTGTATAACCCTAGTTGATGAGGGAAGGGGCTGTATCTGTGTTCTTGCCTCCAGGCAGCTCAGGATGCCTTAAGAATGATTCCAGGTAATGCCAGGAAATTATCTCCCCCAGTTCTGATGTTGGGTGCCAAATTAGGGATAGGGAATTGGCCAGCCGGTCACAATGATTTGCAGGGGGATTGAGACCCTAATTATCCCATTTGTTTTGGTAGCAGAGCATAGCGGAGAGGCATGGTGAAGTGCTGTTGACTTACTCTCCAGAGACAACTCTCTACTGCAGTCACTCAGAATCCATATCTCTGATCTTATCAGCATATCCTATATATCATTACTCTGTTTGCAGATGTATGCTTCTACAGTGTACATGCCTGTGCCAGTGTGCTACGGCAATTTCAATCAGACACCAGATATTAGCATTCCCCTTCAGTTTGAGGGCCTCTATACAGTGATTCCATTACATTATACATGGATATGGTGACAGTGCCCCCAGTGGCCTGTAGGTTTAATTGCAGGGTCTCTCTTTCTGCACATCTCAATTACATTGTTTTGTGTTCCATGTCAAACCCACAAGTAAAAAGTGTGAGAAATATACTCTAGTCTGTAGTCTCTGTTTGCTTTGCTAGGCTGGCTGTGTGAACAAGAGGGTAGAGAGAGAAAGAGAGAGGGAGACGGTGAGATATCGGGCAGACATGGATCCGGGGCAAAGCAGCTATTGAGCCTTGAAGAATAATCCAAGATGGCTGATATTGGCAAACTGCAGATGATGGGCTGTGGGTTATAACTGTGTGTGTGTGTTGCTGGACAGCAAGTCATTATTTAGTTATAAGGGGTTCTACTAATCACCCCAAACAACCCCAACAGGTACCCCAAAGTACTCCAAACGATTGTTTAGGGTACTTTGGGGTACCTGTTTGGGGTGATTAGTAAGACCCGTTATAAGGGCTATTGGGCTACACTCCGTACTTTTCATTGGATTACACAGCAGCTGCTTGGTCTCTCGCCCTGTGAGGAGTTGGACTGGGTCTCACACACACTCACACACCCCGTCCCTGGCCTCTCTAACCCCCACACACCGCTGACAGAACCCTGGGCTGCACACTCTCCCTGCACTCCAGCTGCTGCCCATATTAGTCTCACAGCAAACACACACACACACACACACACACACACACACACACACACACACAGCTCTATGAATATTACATTCTTTAGCGGACGGGGCTAGGTCACTGAAATACACACACAGATATTCACACAAACTTCCAACTCAAAGACATATACACTTCCAACACACACACTAACAATCTAAATGTGTTGAGTTTTCCCAATAACTTATTTACATTTACATTTACATTTACGTCATTTAGCAGACGCTCTTATCCAGAGCGACTTACAAATAGGTGCATTCACCCTATAGCCAGTGGGATAACCACTTTACAATATCTTTTTTTTTTTTTTTAGGGGGGTAGAAGGATTACTTTATCCTATCCCAGGTATTCCTTAAAGAGGTGGGGTTTCAAATGTCTCCGGAAGGTGGTGAGTGACTCCGCTGTCCTGGCGTCGTGAGGGAGCTTGTTCCACCATTGGGGTGCCAGAGCAGCGAACAGTTTTGACTGGGCTGAGCGGGAACTATGCTTCCGCAGAGGAAGGGAGCCAGCAGGCCAGAGGTGGATGAACGCAATGCCCTCGTTTGGGTGTAGGGACTGATCAGAGCCTGAAGGTACAGAGGTGCCGATCCCCTCACAGCTCCATAGGCAAGCACCATGGTCTTGTAACAGATGCGAGCTTCAACTGGAAGCCAGTGGAGTGTGCGGAGGAGCGGGGGTGACGTGAGAGAACTTGGGAAGGTTGAACACCAGACGGGCTGCGGCATTCTGGATGAGTTGTAGGGGTTTAATGGCACAGGCAGGGAGCCCAGCCAACAGCGAGTTGCAGTAATCCAGACGGGAGATGACAAGTGCCTGGATTAGGACCTGTGCCGCTTCCTGTGTAAGGCAGGGTTGTACTCTCCGAATGTTGTAGAGCATGAACCTGCAGGATCGGGTCACCGCCTTGATGTTAGCGGAGAACGACAGGGTGTTGTCCAGGGTCACGCCAAGGCTCTTCGCACTCTGGGAGGAGGACACAACGGAGTTGTCAACCGTGATGGCGAGATCATGGAACGGGCAGTCCTTCCCCGGGAGGAAGAGCAGCTCCGTCTTGCCAAGGTTCAGCTTGAGGTGGTGATCCGTCATCCATACTGATATGTCTGCCAGACATGCAGAGATGCGATTCGCCACCTGGTTATCAGAAGGGGGAAAGGAGAAGATTAGTTGTGTATCGTCAGCGTAGCAATGATAGGAGAGGCCATGTGAGGATATGACAGAGCCAAGTGACTTGGTGTATAGGGAGAATAGGAGAGGGCCTAGAACTGAGCCCTGGGGGACACCAGTGGTGATAGCACGTGGTGCGGAGACAGCTTTCGCCACGCCACTTGGTAGGAGCGACCGGTCAGGTAGGACGCGATCCAGGAGTGAGCCGCGCCGGAGATGCCCAGCTCGGAGAGGGTGGAGAGGAGGATCTGATGGTTCACAGTATCAAAGGCAGCAGACAGGTCTAGAAGGACAAGAGCAGAGGAGAGAGAGTTAGCTTTAGCAGTGCGGAGAGCCTCCGTGACACAGAGAAGAGCAGTCTCAGTTGAATGACCAGTCCTGAAACCTGACTGGTTTGGATCAAGAAGGTCATTCTGAGAGAGATAGCAAGAGAGTTGGCTAAAGACGGCACGCTCAATAGTTTTGGAAAGAAAAGAAAGAAGGGATACTGGTCTGTAGTTGTTGACATCAGTGGGATCGAGTGTTGGTTTTTTGAGAAGGGGTGCAACTCTCGCTCTCTTGAAGACGGAAGGGACATAGCCAGCGGTCAAGGATGAGTTGATCAGCGAGGTGAGGTAGGGGAGAAGGTCACCGGAGATGGTCTGGAGAAGAGAGGAGGGGATGGGGTCAAGCGGGCAGGTTGTTGGGCGGCCTGCAGTCACAAGTCGCAAGATTTTATCTGGAGAGAGAGGGGAGAAAGAAGTCAAAGCATAGGGTAGGGCAGTGTGAGCAGGACCAGCAGTGTCATTAGACTTAACAAACGAGGATCGGATGTCGTCAACCTTCTTTTCAAAGTGGTTGACGAAGTCATCCACAGAGAGAGAGGAGGGGGGGATTCAGCAGGGAGGAGAATGTGGCAAAGAGCTTCCTAGGGTTAGAGGCAGATGCTTGGAATTTAGAGTGGTAGAAAGTGGCCTTAGCAGCAGAAACAGATGAAGAAAATGTAGAGAGGAGGGAGTGAAAAGATGCCAGGTCGGCAGGGAGTTTAGTTTTCTTCCATTTCCGCTCCGCTGCCCGGAGCTCTGTTCTGTGAGCTCGCAATGAGTCATCAAGCCACGGAGCTGGAGGGGAGGACCGAGCCGGCCGGGAGGATAGGGGACACAGAGAGTCAAAGGATGCAGAAAGGGAGGAGAGGAGGGTTGAGGAGGCAGAATCAGGAGATTGGAGGGAGAAGGATTGAGCAGAGGGAAGAGATGATAGGATGGAAGAGGAGAGAGTAGTGGGAGAGAGAGAGACGAAGGTTGCGGCGGCGGCATTACCATCTGTGTAGGGGCAGAGTGAGTAGTGTTGGAGGAGAGCGAGAGAGAAAAGGATACAAAGTAGTGGTCGGAGACATGGAGGGGAGTTGCAGTGAGATTAGTAGAAGAGCAGCATCTAGTAAAGATGAGGTCAAGCGTATTGCCTGCCTTGTGAGTAGGGGGGGACGGTGAGAGGGTGAGGTCAAAAGCGGAGAGGAGTGGAAAGAAGGAAGCAGAGAGAAATGAGTCAAATGTAGACGTAGGGAGGTTGAAATCCCCCAAAACTGTGAGGGGTGAGCCATCCTCAGGAAAGGAACTTATCAAGGCGTCAAGCTCATTGATGAACTCTCCAAGGGAACCTGGAGGGCGATAGATGACAAGGATATTAAGCTTAAATGGGCTAGTGACTGTGACAGCATGGAATTCAAATGAGGAGATAGACAGATGGGTTAGGGGAAAAATTGAGAATGTCCACTTGGGTGAGATGAGGATTCCTGTGCCACCACCCCTCTGACCAGATGCTCTCGGGGTATGCGAGAACACATGGTCAGACGAGGAGAGAGCAGTAGGAGTAGCAGTGTTTTCAGTGGTAATCCATGTTTCCGTCAGCGCCAGGAAGTCGAGGGACTGGAGGGTAGCATAGGCTGGGATGAAGTCAGCCTTGTTGGCAGCAGAACGGCAGTTCCAGAGGCTGCCTGAGACCTGGAACTCCAGGTGTGGGGTGCGTGCAGGGACCACCAGGTTAGAGAGGCAGCAGCCACGCGGTGTGAGGCGTTTGTGTAGCCTGTGCGGAGAGGAGAGAACAGGGATAGGCAGAGGCATAGTTGACAGGCTGTAGCAAATGGCTACAATAATGCAGAGGAGATCGGAATGAAATGAACTAAACATCTGGGAAAGGAGAGAGTAAAAACCAAAACTCCCAAATATAACTCTCCCAACTTCACCTCAGAAACTATAATTGTTTCACTGAACCACCCGAATAAAACTCTCCCAACTTCCACTTTAGAAATTAGAATTGTTGTGAACTACAGCGGTTCAATGTTTCAAGGAATAGACTCAACTTACTTTATTCAGCTAGCTAACTATGACGCCTATAGCTAACTAGCATGCTAGCATCCAATAACACACAGTTTAGCACCAATACTTGGTTACAACAAACTACCAATAGTGTGTTAACACACTAAACAGATAATTTGTGTCCGTGTCTAGTTCCTTTCATAACGCAGCAATAATTAAACGTTGGCTAGCTAGCACAAATATATTGTATTTAGCTGCTACAGTACAGCTAGCTGGTCGTGTTGGCTAGCTAGCAATGGCTGCTGTGTTGACTTTGTTTGAAAAACGGCGGCGCTGCGAACAAATGTAGCTGGCTAAAAGGATATTGTATTTAGTTGCTACCGTTGCTAATAGCTACTCGCCAGCTAGTCCAGGAGGTGAGTTAGCTAGCTAGCTAGCTTCGTGCTACCAGTGTAAGATCAGGTAACCATGGTTCTCAGGCATGGTGCCAACGACCAGGGCAGGTAATATTGAATCGTCTGGGTTCATTAAAGATCTGATCCTAGACCTGCTATGGAAATCAGTTTGAGGATGGACCCCTAACAGTTTAACTGAACCCAAGTCAGTGCCAAGCAGTTAGTGTCAAGCCAAATCCAGTATTACACAACACAACTTCAGTCGTTAAGCCCCTCAATCCAGATGCTTGTTGTTGTTGTTATCAATTAATCATATTGATTAGCTATCTATTGATTGAAAGTCACACAGACCAGTTTACACAGGTTCATTCATTAGTCTCTGGTTAAAAGCCAAGGATGCAAAACTAGATCAGAATCCTGAACGCGGAACGAGAGAGCTCAGTTTGTTTCTGAACAAGTGTTTTCCTGACAGAGTTAAATTAAGATAATCTACTTGTTGAATTTGGAGCCTGCGACGCGGGTGCCCTCAGTTGCTGGGACCGCTACTATCGGTCCTGGGATCTTACAAACCAAAAGTCTGAAGCTGCTTGGTCTGCTAGCGTCACTGCTATCAAGCTAGCTAGGCTTCCTTGACAGCTTGAACACAGCCCACAACGTGGTTAGCCCTTGTGGCTGGGACTGCGGATTGTCCCAGGCTTGTGGCTGTTTAAATCCCTGCTGTTGCTGTTTTCCATCTGCCCTGCGACCTGTCCTAGCTTGAACTGCGTACAGTACCAGCGTTAGCCTACGTTTCTACCATGCCGCCCAAAGCTAGTGGAGAGGACAGTGTTTCTCTATCACAGGTGCGTGATCTTTTAAATCAACAAAAATATTTCTTCAAGCAGTTATTACAGCAACAGGAAAAGAGCTTCAAGAGCTTTGTCCAAATAATGGTGGATTCAATGAACAAAATAATGGATGATCTGACCAGTGAGGTCCAGGACCTTAAGAACAGTTTGCAGTTCTCCCAGGGAGAGGTGGATGTCCTGAAAGAGACTTGCAGCAAGATGACAACAAACTGTAAGTCCACAAGAGATGACATCAGCACAGTCTGTGAATCATTATTAACAATGACTGGGAAAACAGATTATCTAGAGGGACAGTCCAGACCGAATAACATTGTTGTGGATGGCATGCCAGAGCCTCCACATGACAACTGGGCCGAGTCTGAGGAGAAAGTGAGAATAATTATCACTGAAAAGCTGCAGATGGATCATAGGAAGATTGAGGTGGAAAACCTGCAACGAGCCCAGGTGACAGACCTAGGCCGATAGTGGTCAAGTTCCTAAGGTTCAAGGACTAGATGGCTGTTCTGGAGAGAGTCACGAACTTGAGAGGAATCAACATCTTGCTCAACGATGACTACTCGAAAGCTGTGCGCCAAAGGCGGAAAGAACTTATCCCAGCCATGAAAGCTGCCAGAGAGCGTGGGGACATTGCTTACATCCACTACGACAGGATAATTGTCCATCCTCCCTCCCAAAAACCTGGGTGTAGTAAAAAGTCCAAGCTTCCGGGTCAGTAGCTTCAGCCCCACATCACACACACACACAGCAACTGGCATGCACAAGTGCCTGATTGACTTACTCTATTAGCCGAACAATGTTCTTTACATGCTTATTTTTATTTATATATTTGTATTATGTCTATCTCCGATAAACTACACAGGAAAGGGCAAAAAGTAGCACATATAATTCCTTTGATGATACAGTTGTCGTGACATGACTAACATTAATCTGAGGACTGTTATCTCTAATTAACTAACTATGTTTACTTGTTACCTGATTAAATTAATAATGTAACAATTAACTCATTAGTATCTGGGGCACCACGAGAGCGGTTCTGTAAAGAGTTACCATCTCCCGAATTAAACTCTAAAAGGTCTTTACCTATCACATCTATAAACAGTCAACTTATTAATCATAACCTCGTATCAGATCATTATTCTGAACGTCGTAACCTCCTTGCATCTACAAAAACCAGAGCCTTACTTATGATTCAGTACTACATAAATTGGTTTAATTATTTATTTAGTAGCTAATTAAATGGGAACACAGGATCAACATACACACTCTGCAGCGGTTATTGACTGGAGAAAACCGGTCCCTAGTGTAATGACAACAACATGGCTTGTTAAAGAAGAGAGGAAGCGGGAGAGACACTTAACATTGCCACATTCGGAAACTACTCTCCTCTATGGTAACCATATACTTTGCACACGAACCACCACCCTCTTTGAGTAAGAAATCATGAATGTATTTACGTACAAGGCCTGGTTCACCGTGTATCTCTCGGTGGACAGGACCGCCCTGGAAAGGGAGTTGGGCCTTCTCGCGGCACGCTTGTAAGGCTCTGATTGTCCAAAAAGTTCCAACAAGTCTTCTACTGTTGTTCTCCTCTGTAGTTGACCAGTATCCGGTGACTTGTCATGTAGTCCTGAACAGAACTATAGAATGGATTTTCCCTACATTTGCTCTTTAAGTTGCTTCTTTGAAGATAGGCTAGCCAGCCGTATCGATGGTCCCCAGTGGCGTGATGGCGTAGCGTAACAGGATGGTTTGAGCAGAGTAATAGGATGGGCCTACTTAAATTTGCTTTCGAAGATACTTTACTTAGGACAGCTAATCAGCCGTACCAGTGATTGTCTGGGAGGGGAGTTTATTCTCTACACCTCGTGTTGAGATTCAAAGTTCCAACCATTTTAAACGTGTAGCTCCCGCTTCACGCTTTCTGGTGTAATATGTTAATTCGTAACCCATCCTTTTATACACTCTGCTCGAAAGGGCCGGTTCCGTCAGGCTGACACGCTCTCCGACCTCACTAAGGAGAGTGACTTGTCACTGTGCAAAGTTTATGTAAAACAATTATAGCTTATGGCTCCTAAAATCACAGCACTCTCTTAACAAAAACACTTTCATCATTTTTCATATTTCATGCACCATGCATCAGATGGTAACTTCGTACATGTAGTGGGTATACTTTCTAAGTTACAGTATTTCCTTTATAACATTTTTAATGACATCACAAAATAACAAACCAAATGACATTAGTGTTCTTTAGATCGCCTCTGACCATTCCCCACGTTCTATGTTAGAAATATTGGTGCAGTATTCGCTTTAGAACGTGTTAGAGTTTTGGCGGGAAAAGTCTGTGGAAACAAAGGCACATTCCTCTGGTGAACATTGGAGAGGGAGACATGACTCTTCTCTCCTTGATTTACAACAGGGCGTGAGGTGTCAACCCCCCACCAGTTCCCTCCTCCCCCCTCTGCGGGTGAGAGGGGGTCTGGTTGAAGTTATTAATTGCAAACCTGATCTGACCTATTTGGATCCTCACAGGACAGTCATGACACAGCAGAGCCATATTCCTGGAAAGTTTACAGAGGATCTCATGTCTAATGCTGTTGAAGTGTTGTGGTTGCATGTTCACCTGCCTAATCTAAAGCCTATTCTTTTGGGGTGCTGCCATAGGCCACAAAGTGCTAACAGTCAATATCTGGATTATATGTGTGCAATGCTCTGAGTGACCTGAATATAGACTGGTTTTCATCTAGCTGTCTGCTTAAGAGGAAGCTGCTTACTGAAACCAGTGCCTGTAATCTGGTTCAGGTTATGAATCAACCTACAAGGGTGTTTACAAACAGTACAGTACTATATCATCCACGTGTATTGATCACATTTTTACCAATACTGCAGAACTCTGCTCTAAAGCTGTATCCATTGGATGTACTGACCATAATATAGTGGCCATATCTAGAAAAGCCAAAGTTCCAAAGGCTGGGCCTAAAATAGTGTATAAGAGATCATACAACATGTGTTGTACTGATTCCTATGTTGAAAATACAAAAAATATGTATTGGTCTGATTTGTGTAATGAGGAGCATCCACATTCCCCAAGTTCTAGACAGCTGAATCTGGTAATGAATGGTGTGGCTGTTGAACAAGTTGAGGAGACTAAATTACTTGGCTTTACCTTAGATTGTAAACTGTCATGGTCAAAACATATTGATTCAATGGTTGTAAAGATGGGGAGAGGTCTGTCCATGATAAAGAGATGCTCTGCTTCTTTGACACCACACTCCACAAAGCAAGTCCTGCAGGCTGTAGTTTTATATTTTCTTGATTATTGCCCAGTCATATGGTCAGGTGCTGCAAAGAAGGACCAAGAAAAACTGCAGCAGGCCCAGAACAGAGTGACACGTCTTTCTCTTCACTGTAATCAGAGGGCTAATATCGATACTATGCATGCCAGTCTCTCTTGGCTAAAAGTAGAGGAGAGACTGACTGCATAGCTGCTTCTTTTTATAAGAAACATTGTGTTGAAAATTCAAAATTGCTTGCATAGTCAATTTACACACAGCACTGACACACACACTTACCCCACCAAACTTACCACCAAAGGGGTCTTTTCACAGTGCCAATATACAGAACAAATTCAAGGAAATGTACAGTATTATATAGAGCCATGATTGCATGGAACTCCCTTCCATCTCAGAATGCTCAAGTGAACAGCAAACCTGGCTTTAAAAAACAGATAAAGCAACAGCTCACAGAACAACGCCTCTCCCCTATCACCTAGATATTTTGCGTATATGTACTGATGTGTATGTACTGATGTGTATGTACTGATGCGTATGTGTAGATGCTACTGAATGCTATTGATGCTACTGAATGTAAATGTCATATATGAAAATGTAAACGATAAATGTAGGCCTAGAATAATAGGTCTCTCTGTTTTTCTTTTCTCAGTATTGAGTCAGTACAGAACCTTTTAGTTATATTTTTCTTGTTTTAAATTAATGTAGTTCTGTCTTTTAGCTGTTCTTGTCTATTAATATTTTGTATTATGTTATGTTTCATGTTTTGTGCAGACCCCAAGAAGAGAAGCTGCTGCTATCGCAACAGCAAATGGGGATCCTAATAAAATACCAAATACCAAATCCACTGAGGTCCATGAGTGCCCCAGGCCGTCCTAGCCTAATAAATGGACCTAGTCTTCTGTGGCTATCTAGCCCGGTGGTGTCCAGAGAGAGGGACAGGGAAAGGGGACGGAGGGGTCCATAATGGGATAGGGTAAACCAGGAGGGGGAATAAAGGCGTCAGCATACTTCAGTTCGGCTGGCGTCTAGCCGAACGCATACTCCCTTAAAATACCTTAGAAAAATAAATCTACAAAAATAAACGGCAATAGTACTGTTTGTCCATTTTGAGAAACGGTAGCCAATACAGAGCCTTGCAAAAGTATTCATCCCCCTTGGCGTTTTTCCTATTTTGTTGCATTACAACCTGTAATTTAAATTGATTTTTATTTTAATTTCATGTAATGGACATACACAAAATAGTCCAAATTGGTGAAGTGAAATGAAAAAAATTACTTGTTTCAAAAAAATTCTAAAAAATAAATAATGGGAAAGTGGTGCATGCATATGTATTCACCCCCTTTGCTATGAAGCCCCTAAATAAGATCTCGTGCAACCAATTACCTTCAGAAGTCACATAATTAGTTAAATAAAGTCCACCTGTGTGCAATCTAAGTGTCACATGATCTGTCACATGATATCTGTCTCAGTATATATACACCTGTTCTGAAAGGCCCCAGAGTCTGCAACACCACTAAGCAAGGGGCACCACCAAGCAAGCGGCACCATGAAGACCAAGGAGCTCTCCAAACAGGTCAGGGACAAAGTTGTGGAGAAGTACAGATCAGGGTTGGGTTATAAAATAATATCTGGGCTTTACGGAAGAGTGGCCTGAAAAAAGCCATTGCTTAAAGAAAAAAATAAGCAAACACATTTGGTGTTCGCCAAAAGCCATGTGGGAGACTCCCCAAACATATGGAAGAAGGTACTCTGTTCAGATGAGACTAAAATTGAGCTGTTTAGCCATCAAGGAAAATGTCTGGCGCAAACCCAACCCCTCTCATCACCCCGAGAACACCATCCCCACAGTGAAGCATGGTGGTGCCAGCATCATGCTGTGGGGATGTTTTTCATTGGCAGGGACTGGGAAACTGGTCAGAATTGAAGGAATGATGGATGGCACTAAATACAGGGAAATTCTTGAGGGAAACCTGTTTCAGTCTTCCAGAGATTTGAGACTGGGACGGAGGTTCACCTTCCAGCAGGACAATGACCCTAAGCATACTGCTAAAGCAACACTCGAGTGGTTTAAGGGGAAACATTTCAATGTCTTGGAATGGCCTAGTCAAAGCCCAGACCTCAATCCAATTGAGAATCTGTGGTATTACTTAAAGATTGCTGTACACCAGCAGAACCCATCCAACTTGAAGGAGCTGGATCAGTTTTGCCTTGAAGAATGGGCAAAAATCCCAGTGGCTAGATGTGCCAAGCTTATAGAGACATACCGCAAGGGACTTGCAGCTGTAATTGCTGCAAAAGGTGGCTCTACAAAGTATTGACTTTAGGGGGGTGAATAGTTATGCATGTTCAAGTTTTCTGTTTTATTGTCTTATTTCTTGTTTGTTTCACAATAAAAAATATTTTGCATCTTCAAAGTGGTAGGCATGTTGTGTAAATCAAATGATACAAACCCCCAAAAAATCTATTTTAATTCCAGGTTGTAAGGCAAAAAAATGGGGGGTGAATACTTTCGAAAACTTTTCTGGCCACTCTTCCATAAAGCCCAGCTCTGTGGAGTGTACGGCTTAAAATGGTCCTATGGACAGATACTCCAATCTCCGCTGTGGAGCTTTGCAGCTCCTTCAGGGTTATCTTTGGTCTCTTTGTTGCCTCTCTGATTAATGCCCTCCTTGCCTGGTCCGTGAGTTTTGGTGGGCGGCCCTCTCTTGGCAGGTTTGTTGTGGTGCCATATTCTTTCCATTTTTTAATAATGGATTTAATGATGCTCCTTGGGATGTTCAAAGTTTCTGATATTTTTTTATAACCCAACCCTGATCTGTACTTCTCCACAACTTTGTCCCTGACCTGTTTGGAGAGCTCCTTGGTCTTCATGGTGTCGCTTGCTTGGTGGTGCCCCTTGCTTAGTGGTGTTGCAGACTCTGGGGCCTTTCAGAACAGGTGTATATATACTGAGATCATGTGACACTTAGATTGCACACAGGTGGACTTGATTTAACTAATTATGTGACTTCTGAAGGTAATTGGTTGCACCAGATCTTATTTAGGGGCTTCATAGCAAAGGGGGTGAATACATATGCACGCACCACTTTTCCATTATACATTTTTTTAATTTCACTTCACCAATTTGGACTATTTTGTGTATGTCCATTACATGAAATCCAAATAAAAATCCATTTAAATTACATGTTGTAATGCAACAAAATTGGAAAAACGCCAAGGGGGATGAATACTTTTGCAAGGCACTGTAGCCTCTCTCACTCTGTGTTTGTCTCTTTCTGTCAATCTCTCTCTATGCCCTCCCCCTCTCTCTCTCTCTCTCTCTCTCTCTCTCTCACTCTCACTCTGAGAGAGGAGGGTGGATAGAGGCAATAGTTAACCCCCTGAGGGTATCAAATACAATCCCCTCCAAAATGATTGGCACCCTTGATAAAGATGAGCAAAAAACTGAGCTGTATTGTATGTTCAAAAAAGGGGGGAAATATACTATTTTATGCTAATACAATTGCTCAGAGAAAAATATTTTGTCTAATAAGTAAACAAACAAAAAATAATTGCCACCCCTAAAGATTCTTATCAATAAAATCAAACTAAATTACATCTGCATGAACATTCCTTTTAAAGTTAATCTCAGTTTATGGAACTGTGTTGTGGCCTTCCGTGGCTTCCTGTTTCACTGGGGTATACAAATCTGGTAACACGCATGTAAAATCCCTTTGTCATCCATCAACATGGGGAAAGGCAAAGAACTCACAAATAAAAAGATAATGGTTATTGACTTTCATAAATCACACAATGGGTACAGAAATCGGGGTCTACCTGTGCCCGAGCACCTGCCCCTTTGCCATCACACTCACCAAGTGCCCTTTTGGGTGGTATATATATATATATATATATATATATATATATATAAAAAAAATTTTGTATACAGTTTTTGTCGTTGTTGTTCTGAACCCACTGCCCCCAAGTCGCCTTGACGTCGTCAAGTTCGCCAAACCCCCCACCCCTACCCCGTCTGTTGGTCTGCCCTGTACAGAGCTCACGTGCTCCCCCGGTTGTGCCTTTTTCCCAGTCTGCCCTTTACGGAGATTGCATAACGTATTGAAAACAGGGGTGGCAATACTTTTGACACCTATCTATTTATTTTATTACTTGTTAAAGAAAATATTTTTCTCTGAGCAATTGTATTTTTATGAAATAATATAACGTCAAAAAAAATGAGGATACTATATGTCTCTGTTATGTAACTGAGGGGGATTTCAGTCCCTTTGAAACAGACTGCATGTTGCCTGCTGCTTTCCTCTGTAGTCACTGTGTGCAGAATGTGATTGTGTGGAGGGAAATATGATATGAGCCGTACTACTGATGGTGTGTGTGTGTGTGTGTGTGTGTGTGTGTGTGTGTGTGTGTGTGTGTGTGTGTGTATGTGGCTAATCCCTGTTGCCGGACTGGCTAGTTACTGGTTTGCCTGGTAATAAAAACGCCTTTGAAGGATCCCTCTGCAGCAGCTTTGAAAGCAAGGGGAAGGGTTGTTTGAACATGGAGAGTGCATCTTTCTCACGCACGCACGCACACACACACACACACACACACACACACACACACACACACACACACACACTACTCATGGGTGAGTCTGCTACGATGCTAAATGTAAGTATGTTTGTGAGAGAGAGGGAATTAATGCAGATATGCAGTGTCATCCAACAGCATTCAATGCAAAATTCCTAAGCCATGGGCATCTGCTTTGTAAACCAAAACAAAATGCACTGCCACCACAGAATGCTGCCCTTTTCGGTTTGAAGCTTGTTAAAACAAAAAAAAGTGTAAAACTGGGGGTTGGACATTAGACAGCAAGCAATTCCTCAGCACTGAGAGACTGGTGAGCACAGGGTGGGTGTGGGAGTTTGGGAGTTTGACAGTCTTATTACCAAGCTGGCTGGCCTGGGCTTCTGTGTGTGTGTTGTGTGTGTGTGCGTGTGTGTGCGCGTGTGTGTGCGTGTGTGTGTGCGTGCATGCGTTCGTGTGCGTGTGTGTGCTCACACAAAACTGACTGCAGGGCACAGAGAGCAGGGGGAGCGGGACTCCAAAAGACCGACAAGGAACAAAAGCGGGGGGAGGGGCATATACGTGTCTATGTGTGTTCATGCCTACGTGCATCAAAGACGAGAGAGAGGAAGTGGAAAATAGAGAAAGTCAGACAGATAAAGTGAGAGTGAAAGAAATAGACAAAATGAGACTTAAGAGAATTACAGAACTACAATAGAGTTAGACTACCATTGGGCAATGAAAGCCAAGGTGTACTGTACAAGTGGTTGTTATCTCCAGCTCTGGCCCTGGCTTTGGCCCTGTGCTGTCAAGGTGACAATTAATGCCACAGAGGCCAGGGCTAAAAACAATCATTTTTTCCAAAATAGATCAGCATAGAATGCAATTACAGTGCCAATTATCCCTCTGCCATAAAACACTACAACCCTTCAATCAGTGTGTGTGTGTGTGTGTGTGTGTCTGTCTGTGTGTGCCACCAATTACTACCACCTGAAGACTCCAGCTCCAACCCAACACACTGCCAGTCAGTCAGTCAGTCTCTCTGTGTGGGGCAGGGATGAATATAGATCTGCTGTCAGAGTAATGAAAACAGGACAGTGTGTGCTCACTTGCTTTTTTCAGACTAGAATCATGCATAAGGAATACAATAAATAAGACACATCTAACAACGAGGAGATTTACACAACACAAAAATAATATGAGTGGTGTGCCCCGTTTGACTTCAAATCACACCCATTTCTGGAAGTTCTGAAAAAATCGATATCTGCCACGATTTAATCCTGGCCTTGGGATTCTATTGGGAGAGGCTCCTTGGGTTCATTCAGAGAACGACACAAAGAAGGAGTGAGAGGACTGAAAAGAGAGAGAGGGAATGTGTGAGAGAAGAGGGCGGAGAGAGGCTCTTCACAGGACAGACTATTCTCTTCGATCTCCTCTCATTTATAGAATGAACACACACTAATGCCTTCTGAGAGACTGTCCTTCTCCTCTAGAGAAAGAACTGAGGAGAAGGACAAAGCATCTGTACTCGTTAGAGAGTGCTGGGTACTTGAAAGGTGTGTGAAAGGCATGTCAACTCAACAGAGGTTTCTATCAATGTCAAAGCCAGGTCAAACGGGTTCAGAAAGCTGTGCTGCACTGTAGAAACTAAGATAATTATTTATTTTCTTTATGGCATCTTCTTCAGATTCAATAACAATATTAACACCAAGTGTGAGTCACTATAAGTGGTCAGTAAGGTGTGAACTAAAAAGAAGCTGGATGATGCACAGTAGCCATTTTGCACCTGATTGCTAATCACTAGCCTGTCAGTTGTTGCTTTTAAAGTTCAGGCTGTGTTTAGCATGTCTGTTCTGCAGCGCTTATCCCTACTGCAGCACTTATGCTGGTATTATCAACTCTACTGTGATATGCAAAAGTAACATAGGGTTACACTAAGGTCTTACAGACCACAATCACCACTATTCCTTCCATTCTGATAGAAGAGAGGAAGTCATAGCAGAGTAACTCACTTGCTCCTGGCTAGTGTTATTCCAAAAAGCACTTTTTTCTGAGTGAAGGCTGAGTTAACGGAGACAAATAAGCCTTTTCTATTCCTCTCCCTCCTCTTCCTCCTCTCCCTCTTCCTCCTCTCCGAGGGGTGATCTGTGCTCTCTTTCTCTAAACCAAGAGTGTCTGCGTCCCAGACAGACATCACATAGGATCAGAGGGGGTGAGAGAGATTTGAGGAAAAGGAAAGTGAGCCTTTAAGGAATGAAACACAGCCAGTAGTCTTTTCCTCTCTTATCTATTTATCTTCCTCCCTAAGACAGACTGGTGTGAGTAGTCTCTTCCTCTCTAAGACAGACTGGTGCGAGTAGTCTTTTCCTCCCTAAGACAGACTGGTGTGAGTAGTCTCTTCCTCTAAGACAGACTGGTGTGAGTAGTCTTTTCCTCTAAGACAGACTGGTGTGAGTAGTCTTTTCCTCTAAGATAGACTGGTGTGAGTAGTCTCTTCCTCTCTAAGACAGACTGGTGTGAGTAGTCTCTTCCTCTAAGACAGACTGGTGTGAGTAGTCTTTTCCTCTAAGACAGACTGGTGTGAGTAGTCTCTTCCTCTCTAAGACAGACTGGTGTGAGTAGTCTCTTCCTCTAAGACAGACTGGTGTGAGTAGTCTTTTCCTCTAAGTCAGTCTAACATGAGGCATCAGTATTCCCCAGTGGGCCGTGTGATAGAGGTCCTGACCTGGGGATTGAGATCGTGTTTGATAAATTCGAACTGCCGCCAAACTCTGAGCTAACCTAACCTCAGTGTAGAGCACAAAGAGACACTGCCGGACCCGGTGGAGACGTATGACATCCAGTACAGTACAGCATTGATCCTGCCACACGCAACGCGCACACACATACAGGCCTGTTCACATCCAACAATCCACTGTTCACTGATCAACACACTTCTCAGCACATGCTTTGACACACATACACTCACACCCTCTAAGGCAAACAGACCACTAACACAAACAAACACTCCCGTCTCTCTATTCCAAACTGGTGGAGCAGAGCAGAGCAGAGGAGATGACAGTGGGGATAATAAGTAGGAATGTAAATCAATTGCTGTCATAGCCAGGTCCATGGAACGATGTAAGAGCTGAAATGTTGTGAATGCTATTTTCAGAGAGAGAGAGAGAGAGAGAGAGAGAGAGAGAGAGAGAGAGAGAGAGAGAGAGAGAGAGAGAGAGAGAGAGAGAGAGAGAGAGAGAGAGAGAGAGAGAGAGAGAGAGAGAGAGAGAGAGAAAGAGAGAGAGAGAAAGAGAGAGAGAGAAAGAGAGAGAGAGAGAGAGAGAGAGAGAGAGATAGATAGATAGATAGAGAGAGAGAGAGAGAGAGAGAGACTCTCTACTGTGAGCCCAAGGCCACTTTGTTTTGTCTGCAACACGTCTCTGGAGAGAACTTGACTAAAGGCTGATGTTAGAGGCTTGAATGGCACATTTTATTTCGTTCTCGGGGACACTAGATAGTTTTGACATTTCCAAACCATCCCTAAATCTAATGAGAACATTACATTTTGTGTGGACCCTCGTGGCCCGACAGGTGTCCTCAGGGCCGGCTCTGGGTGTCCTGTCCTGGTGTCCTGGCTGTGTTTTCACACCTGCACGCTCTATTGTTGTCTGCTGTTTAAAAAAACAGACAGAAGTGTCTAAAAAGATCTACATTTACATTTTAGCAGACGCTCTTATCCAGAGCGACTTACATGAGCAATTAGGGTTAAGTGCCTTGCTCAAGGGCACATCGACATATTTTTCACCTAGTCGGCTTGGGGATTAGAACCAACGACCTTTCGGTTACTGGCACAACGCTCTTAACCACTAAGCTACCTGCCGCCCAAATATAACATGCAAGAATATTTCTGAGTTATTCAACTTGAAAGAAAACAATCTTCTGGGGTTGGCTAACATATGGAATTGTTTTAAGATGGTCATACCAAGGATCATTTAACTATTTGATTTGGAATTTTAGGACCCCTTTAGGTATAAAAAATGTTTTGGCCTTACTGCTATTAACCCATAGAAACGCATTGAATAACAGATTCATACAGTACATGGAAAAACAGATGAATCAAAAGGAAGTTTGTTTTAAAGTGTCTGTCCTATATCTGAGAGATAGAAGAAAGATCAGGAAATAATGTATATATTTTTGGGCACTAAACTACTTCCATATATATAGTTGAAGTCGGAAGTTTGCATTCACCTTAGCGAAATACATTTAAACTCAGTTTTTCACAATTCCTGACATTTAATCCTAGTAAAAATTCCCTGTCTTAGGTCAGTTAGGATCACCACTTTATTTTAAGAATGTGAAATGTCATAATAATAGTAGAGAATGATTTATTTCAGCTTTTATTTATTTCATCACATTCCCAGTGGGTCGGAAGTTTACATACACTCAAGTAGTATTTGGTAGCATTGCCTTTAAATTGTTTAACTTGGGTCAAACGCTTTGGGTAGCCTTCCACAAGCTTCCCATAATAAGTTCGGTGAATTTTGGCCCATTCCTCCTGATAGAGCTGGTGTAACTGAGTCAGGTTTGTAGGCCTCCTTGCTCACACACACTTTTTCAGTTCTGCCCACAAATTGTCTATAGGATTGAGGTCAGGGCTTTATGATGGCCACTCCAATACCTTGACTTTGTTGTCCTTAAGCCATTTTGCCACAACTTTGGAAGAATGCTTGGGGTCATTGTCCATTTGGAAGACCCATTTGCGACCAAGCTTTAACTTCCTGACTGATGTCTTGAGATGTTGCTTCAATATATCCACATCATTTTCCTTCCTCATGATGCCATCTATTTTGTGAAGTGCACCAGTCCCTCCTGCAGCAAAGCACCCCCACAGCATGATGCTGCCACCCCCGTGCTTCACGGTTGGGATGGTGTTCTTCGGCTTGCAAGAACCCTCTTTTTCCTCCAAACATAACGCTGGTCATTATGGCCAAACAGTTCTATTTTTGTTTCATCAGACCAGAGGACATTTCTCCAAAAAGTACGATCTTTGTCCCCATGTGCAGTTGCAAACCGTACTTTTGTACCTGTTTCCTCCAGCATCTTCACAAGTCCTTTGCTGTTGTTCTGGGATTGTCTCTAGGAGACAGAACACGTCTCCTTTCTGAGCTGTATGACGGCTGCGTGGTCCCATGGTGTTTATACTTGCATACTATTGTTTGTACAGATGAACGTGGTACCGTCAGGCGTTTGGAAATTGCTCCCAAGGATGAACCAGAGGTCTACAATTTTTTTTCTGAGGTCTTGTCTGATTTATTTAGATTTTCCCATGATGTCAAGCAAAGAGGCACTGAGTTTGAAGGTAGGCCTTGAAAGACATCCACAGGTACACCTCCAATTGACTCAAATTATGTCAATTAGCCTATCAGAAGCTTCTAAAGCCATGACATCATTTTATGGAATTTTCCAAGCTGTTTATAGGCACTGTGAACTTAGTGTATGTAAACTTCTGACCCACTGGAATTGTGATACAGTGAATTATAAGTTAAATAATCTGTCTGTAAACAATTGTTGGAAAAATTACTTACCGACTTGCCAAAACTATAGTTGGTTAACAAGAAATTAGTGGAGTGGTTGCAAAACGAGTTTTAATGGCTCCAACCTAAGTGTATGTAAACTTCCGACTTCAACTGTACTTCCATTCAACCAACATGTACACTACTGTTCAAAAGTTTGGGGTCACTTAGAAATGTCCTTGTTTTCCATGAAAACATACATGAAATGAGTTTGAATAGGAAATATAGCAAAATGAATAGGAAATGTAGTCATTGACAAGGTTAGAAATAATGATTTTTAATTGAAATTATAATTGTGTCCTTCAAACTTTGCTTTCGTCAAAGAATCCTCCATTTGCAGCAATTACAACCTTGCAGACCTTTGGCATTCTAGTTGTCAATATGTTGAGGTAATCTGAAGAGATTTCACCCCATGCTTCCTGTAGCACCTCCCACAAGTTGGATTGGCTTGATGGGCACTTCTTACGTACCATACGGTCAAGCTGCTCCCACAACAGCCAAATAGGGTTGAGATCCGGTGACTGTGCTGGCCACTCCATTATAGACAGAATACCAGCTGACTGCTTCCTCCCTAAATATTTATTGCATAGTTTGGAGCTGTGCTTTGGGTCATGTTGCAGGAGGAAATTGGCTCCATTCAAGCGTTGCAAAATGGAGTGATAGCCTTCCTTCTTCAAGATCCCTTTTACCCTGTACAAATCTCCCACTTTACCACCACCAAAGCACCCCCAGACCATCACATCGCCTCCACCATGCTTGACAGATGGCATCAAGCACTCCTCCAGCATCTTTTCATTTAGTCTGCGTCTCACAAATGTTCTTCTTTGTGATCCGAACACCTCAAACTTCGATTTGTCTGTCCATAACACTTTTTTCCAATCTTCCTCTGTCCAGTGTCTGTGTTCTTTTGCCCATCTTAATTTTTTTTTTTATTGACCAGTCTGAGATATGGCTTTTTCTTTGCAACTCTGCCTAGAAGGTCAGCATCCCAGAATCGCTTCTTCACTGTTGACGTTGAGACTGGTGTTTTGCGGGTACTATTTAATGAAGCTGCCAGTTGAGGACCTGTGAGGTGTCTGTTTCTCAAACTAGACACTGTGATGTATTTGTCCTCTTGCTCAGTTGTGCACCGGGGCCTCCCACTCCTCTTTCTATTCTGGTTAGAGCCAGTTTGCGCTGTTCTGTGAAGGGAGTAGTACACAGCGTTGTACGAGATCTTCAGTTTCTTGGCAATTTCTCGCATGGAATAGCCTTAATTTCTCAGAACAAGAATAGACTGACGTGTTTCAGAAGAAAGTTATTTGTTTCTGGCCATTTTGAGCCTGTAATTGAACCCACAATTGCTGATGCTCCAGATACTCAACTAGTCTCAAGGCCAGTTTTATTGCTTCTTTAATCAGCACAACAGTTTTCAGTTGTGCTAACATAATTGCAAAAGGGTTTTCTAATGATCAATTAGCCTTTTAAAATGATAAACTTGGATTAGCAAACACAACGTGCCATTGGAACACAGGGCTGATGGTTGCTGATAATGGGCCTCTGTACGCCTATGTAGATATTCCATTAAAAATCAGCCGTTTCCAGCTACAATAGCCATTAACAACATTAACAATGTCTACAAAAAAATTGCTTTTCTTTCGAAAACAAGTGTCACGCTCTGGCTCCGGGACTCTGTATGTTGAGCCAGGGTGTGTTCGTTTCTTTGTGTTCTGTTTCTTGGTTGGGTTGTTCTAGGTTGTTGTGTTTCTTTGTTTGAGTGACTCCCAATCAGAGGTAACGAGTGTCAGCTGTTGGCTCGTTGTCTCTGATTGGGAGCCATATTTAAACTGTCTGTTTTCACCTTGTGTTTGTGGGTTTTTGTTCCTAGTCAGTCATTGTCACTGTGGACTTCACGAATCGTTATTTGTTTTGTTGTTTCGCTTTAATTAAATAAAGCATCATGTTCGTGCAACACGCTGCGCTTTGGTCTACTCCTTACCTCGATCGTGACAGAAAAACCCACCATACAACGACCAAGCAGCGTGTCCAGACGGAGGCAGACTGGACATGGGAGGAAGCGCCGGGAAAGGAGATGGAGAGGCTGGCGATGGCCCAGGTGGGCAAAGTGTGGTCCTGGGAGGACATGCTCGGGGGCAAGGGACCTTGGGGTAGGATCAAGGCCCTGGCGAGAGAGGAGCAGCGGCGTCAGCAGTGCCATCGTCGGACGGACGAGAGGCACCCCCAAGAATTTTTTAGGGGGGGGCACAGGGCATGGACGACGGGGCTGACGGAGGCAGAGAAGGGGCGTATTCAAAAGGCCTCCAGGTTACGGGGGCCACTGGTCAAAGTAGGGAAAGGAGGTTTAGAGGCACGGCGAGAGGTACTGGGGTGTGTTACCAGTCCGGTCCGGCCCGTTCCAGTTCCCGGAGTAGAGCCAGTGGTGTGTGTCCCCAGTACGGTCCGGCCTGTTACGGCCCCTCGCACCAAATGGACGGTGCGTGTCTCCAGCCCGGTCCGGCCTGTTCCTGCCTCTCGCACCAAGCCTACGGTGTGCGTCGCCAGTCCTGCCCGGCCTGTTCCTGCTCCACGCACCAAGTCTACGGTGTGCGTCGACAGCCCTGCCCGGCCTGTTCCTGCTCCCCGCACCAAACCTACGGTGTGCGTCGCCAGCCCTGCCCGGCCTGTTCCTGCTCCACGCACCAAGCCTACGGTGTGCGTCGACAGCCCTGCCCGGCCTGTTCCTGCTCCACGCACCAAGTCTACGGTGTGCGTCGCCAGCCCTGCCCGGCCTGTTCCTGCTCCACGCGCCAAACCTACGGTGTGCGTCGCCAGCCCAGCCCGGCCTGTTCCTGCTCCACGCACCAAGTCTACGGTGTGCGTCGACAGCGCTGCCCGGCCTGTTCCTGCTCCACGCACCAAGTCTACGGTGTGCGTCGACAGCCCTGCCCGGCCTGTTCCTGCTCCACGCACCAAGTCTACGGTGTGCGTCGACAGCCCTGCCCGGCCTGTTCCTGCTCCACGCACCAAGTCTACGGTGTGCGTCGCCAGCCCTGCCCGGCCTGTTCCTGCTCCACGCGCCAAACCTACGGTGTGCGTCGCCAGCCCAGCCCGGCCTGTTCCTGCTCCACGCACCAAGCCTACGGTGTGCGTCGCCAGCCCTGCCCGGCCTGTTCCTGCTCCACGCACCAAGCCTACGGTATGCGTCGTCAGCCCAGCCCGGCCTGTCCCTGCTCCACGCACCAAGCCTACGGGGTGCGTCGCCAGCCCTGTCCGGCCTGTCCCTGCTCCACGCACCAGGTCTACGGTGTGCGTCGTCAGCCCAGCCCGGCCTGTCCCTGCTCCACGTACCAAGCCTACGGGGTGCGTCGTCAGCCTGGTCCAGCCCGTTCCTGCCACTCGCACCAAGCCAGGGGTGCGAGTCGTCAGCCTGGTTCAGCCCGTTCCTGCTACTCGCACCAAGCCCGGGGTGCGAGTCGTCAGCCTGGTAAGACCGGTCAGCTGCTCCACAACGGAGCGTAAGCAATCCGCTCCGTCATTGTCCAGTCCAGATCCAGCCAGCGGGGTCAGACCGGACCAGGGGCGCTATGGGGGGTTGTTTGGAGGGTGGTGGGCAAGGCCGGGGCCAGAACCGCCGCCGAGGAGGTATGCCCGCCCAGCCCTCCCTTGTTTAGCCCTTATTGAGGCGCGGTCGCAGTCCGCGCCTTTAGGGGGTACTGTCACGCTCTGGCTCCGGGACTCTGTATGTTGAGCCAGGGTGTGTTCGTTTCTTTGTGTTCTGTTTCTTGGTTGGGTTGTTCTAGGTTGTTGTGTTTCTTTGTTTGAGTGACTCCCAATCAGAGGTAACGAGTGTCAGCTGTTGGCTCGTTGTCTCTGATTGGGAGCCATATTTAAACTGTCTGTTTTCACCTTGTGTTTGTGGGTTTTTGTTCCTAGTCAGTCATTGTCACTGTGGACTTCACGAATCGTTATTTGTTTTGTTGTTTCGCTTTAATTAAATAAAGCATCATGTTCGTGCAACACGCTGCGCTTTGGTCTACTCCTTACCTCGATCGTGACAACAAGGACATTTCTAAGTGACCCCAAACTTTTGAACGGTAGTGTACGTGTTCGTGAAAGTCTCACCTTTCCATAGAGGGGTCATATTAGTGTAAAGCCCAAACTGTTTGGACGCTACAGACAGAAGTTGGCAGATCAGCGGAACCGACTTTAGATGTGTCCCGTGATGCTTGTAGGGGTCTTAGAGCAAAACTAGTTTGTTGGCTAAATTAGTATGTAGGCCAAACCGTTCGGACGCTACAGACATTTTCGTGAGAAGACCAATTTTCGGGATGTCACATGGTCAATCCACCGCAGATGCGAAAGGCCGCCATTGGCGGATGCGGTGGATTGAGACACAGCCCATGCAAAAAACAGATATATCTATCTTAAACAGATGGATTTTGATGGGAATCTTTTTTCTTTTGCTAATTAGATTACCGCGGGGGCGCGGACATCGACTCTAGGGGGTTACCTAAGGAACACACTTACATAAACACAGGGCTCAAGCCTATGCACGCACAAATGCACACACGCCGCACACAAACAATCACGCATTCAGAATATTGCCTTAATCTACATCTGACAACCATAGAACAGTGTAGCATGTAGTCGGAGGGAGGCAGAGCATCAGAGGGCATATCCTCTGCACTAGAAACACAAGATGATATAGACCTCCTGGGCTGACAGCTACTCTGACAGCTGAGTGACGCAGTGTGGGTTAGAGAGACGTGTGTGTCGTGTATCTGCTCTTTACATGTGGAGCCAGGTGTGGGTGTGATGAAGGTGTGTGTGTGTGTGTGTGTGTGTGTGTGTGTGTGTGTGTGTGTGTGTGTGTACGCGAGCATGTATATTTTAAGTATGTGTGTGTGTTTGTGTGTGTGTGTAGGAGGCTGTGTTGCCAGGCAACATGTACCAATTGTGTTTCCTTTGGTTTCAACGGAGACAGTGGCGGATGGGACTTTGATGAGGGAGGTACACAGTCTCTGTGTTTCTCACAAGAACACACACACACACACACACACAAACACACACACACACACCATAAAATGACCCTATATTGAGATTGGAACACAATAACACTGTGGTCTAGTGAAAGGCCCTATAAACTCAGCAATATGAGACAACAAGGAAGTTGGGAGAGACATTCATCTATCCTCTCTACACTAACAGACCATCAACAGCAAAGATACCCATTACTAGATAGAAGAGAAAATAATGTACTGATGGGACTGAAGCGTCCTCTAAAAACAGGACTGGAAATCAAATTACTTGTACATTCAATAAAGAAGAAGCACAAGACAACAGCGCTGACCGCAGGCTAGCTTTGAAGGGGATCAATATTAACCAGGGATAAAATGCTGATATTGGATATCCATATTTACTCCAACGTTATTCTCTTTTATCAGTGCAGAGCAGTTCTGGCTAGAATAATGTGTTTCGGCAATACTGAGGTAGGTATTGATATAGGAGTTCCATATTTACTCCAACATTAATTCTCTATTATAGAAACATATTCCCTAACTCAATGCAGAGCAGTTCTATTCAGAATAAGGTTTTTCGACAGCATGATATTGCAGTATTGTCTAGGCGTATGGTAAATACACAACTGTTCATTAATAATGAGTGGTGTGGAACCTGATGTGGCAGGTATGATAACATTCTATTCTCATTTAACTGTCTCTGTTGTTCATTAGAGGGAGGCATTGTTCTTGAGTATTTGAATGATAAGGACGGTAATGACGGCAATTGGCAGAGTTATTTTCAGTTCATTAGCATACTGATCATAATATAATATTGCAGATAAACCAAGGTGAAATTGCAACTGGGACCAATGGGACAGGTTGTGTAATGTTATGACTACTGACCAGGGCCCTTTGGTTCTAACGATGAATTTAGCCTAAAGATGCTTTTGGGAAACCGGCCCTGACCTACGCCCCTGGTTTAATCACTTTAATGAAACATTGTGTTAATGTCCAATTAGACTATTACTACAAATAACTAGCAGAAGGTTAATTCCCAAACTTCTCATTAGATTTTATTTGAACCACGTCCAGGAAATGGCAGAATAATTTAGCAGCACTGATCAGCAGGGGCTCAGTCAGACACCCCAGCCCAGCCCTGGGTGCCTGTTCCTGTGGAGTGGAGGGAGATGTCAGCTCTGAGAGATGTTGCCTGTTCCTTGGGAGTGGAGTGAGATGTCAGCCCTGAGAGATATTGCCTAGTACTGGGGAGTTGTAGAGGTAGGCATCATTCTGCGGGAGTAGAAGGAGCTCCAGTCAGACCTCCCCCTCCAGGTGCCTGGTCATGGGGATTTGCCAGTGGGAGGTATCTGTCAGCACTAGCTCACCTCCCTGGGGTTCTAATGGGGCACACTGCATCTCTGCAAATCTCTCCAGCTCCAATTAGTGGGTGTCAACCTGGCTCAGGCATGGCATGGGCGCAGACAGGAAGGCAGTTTCTGCTGATCCAAGATCAGTTCTGGGCAGGAGTCTTTTGGTGAGTCACATAGAATTTGGATGTGTTCCCTCCTCTACACAGAACACAACCAGTGTCATTCTGTCATTCTGTTATTCTGTCATTCTGTTATTCTGTCATTTCTGTCTACCTGCCTGTCTGTGTGCCTGCCTGCCTACCTACCTGCCTGCTTCATCTGCCTGCCTGCCTTGCTGACTTGGGGAACATTCCCATGGTGGAATAAATCCTGCAGCCGCTGTGTGTTTGTATGTGCGTGAGCGTGCATCTGCTGTCCACATTCCATGCCTCTGCTTCCCTGTCTCTGGCCTCCCTCTAGTTCCATTAGCAACAGGCTAGCAGCCAGGCTGATGTACCACATAGTCTGTTAAACATATGAAAAGTGTGTTTACCCTGTAGATGCTGTTCTCATGGGCTTTCACATTTCACGTTTGGTTTTGAACACTGTTCTATTCTCCTACTAAGTACATGTACATTCTCTCTCTCTCTCTCTCTCTCTCTCTCTCTCTCTCTCTCTCTCTCTCTCTCTCTCTCTCTCTCTCTCTCTCTCTCTCTCTCTCTCTCTCTCTGACACAAATACAGTTGTTGTTCATAACCTGTGGTAAGGAGAGTGAGATGGGCAGTCAAACTTGATACCGCTCAGGGCAGTGGCATGTGCAAATGATCCACTTGAAGGCTACGGGGCATCTTGCCTAACTCAGCCATTCATCAACGCATCGATGGCAATAATCCCTAAAGCTTTTCAGTTACCTTTTCTCAGACCCACAACAATCATCTTTTGAAATCAGGAAACTGAGACCTGGACGAATATCAATAGCTTTAAGGATTGATAGCATAGGAGAGGATGTGGCTCTCGGGTAGAATAATATTTCTGTGTCTAGCCAAAGGAAATAAGTTGACAATACTATTGGCCATGGTCAAAAGTAGTGCACTAAATGGGAAATAGGGTGCCATTTGGGGCGCAGCCAAGAAGTTGAGTGCACCATGAGGACAATAGGGGATCAGAGCTCTTAGAGCTCACTACAATCATGAGCTCACTCAGAACCAGCTCCTCCAAACCTCTCTAATCCAACAACTGGAAGGCCATGGAAAATCAGATCTATTTTTAGATTCTCTATTGCTACCGGTAGGTGTGTGTGCACACCTGTGTGTGTGCGTGTATGCATGTGTGTGTATGTCTACTGTGTATGTTTATGTTTGTATTATCATTTGGGTCTAAAACATGACACACTCTCGTCTCCATATCGGGTCCTTTTGCATAAACTCATACACTCAATGTCCTCTCTCCTCTGACACACCATTAATGGCTCATTAGGAAGTTGGCTGGTGGTAAAAGGAAGTTGATCATTAACCCTGTGGGCAAGGCAGCTGCGGTCGTCATGGAAACTGCTGGCAGGTAAAAGTCACACACACAAACACACACATACAAACGCACACACATATTTTAAATCCTTTATTTGAATCCACAAATCACATTACAGTCGAGAAGGATTCAAACATTTCAAAGGGCACGGACATCTGGACACTTATGGATACAGATGGCACCTTCTCCTCCACTAGCTGCTTTGCCTTTGTCCTATGTAGGCCTGCAATTTGAAGGCATATACTGTCAGCCTATGTACATGGCTGAGACTCCCGAATATCAGCACCAAAAGCTTTCACTGTTAAGGTGTGACAGGAGGGGTTGGTATTTCAGTAACTTGTCACACACACACACACACACATAGCCAGTCTCCTCAAATTATATTTCAGTCCCATACATTTTCACTACACCTCCTCAGCCCCTGCTCTATCCGGCTCCCCGTTGCTGCTAGCTGAGCTTTTCGGCCTGCTGTTCAGCAGCTGTGGGAGAATGAAAGCAATGAAAGCCAGAGAGAGACACACAATACTATACATGCCTTTCTACATCAAACCAACGACTGGGTCTCTTCTGGCAAACGTTTATGTTTGTTTGAAATCAGCGGGTGGGAGGATTCTGAACGAGACGTGACAACCGCATATTCCCTTCTCCCTTCTCATATTCTTTGCCTCAACAAGTGAAGGGAAGAGAATCGGCATGTCGTTTTTTCCTAATGTGAGAAAGTAATACAGGCTGGGTTTGAACATAATTATTAACAAGTTGGCTGCAGACCTGGGTTCAAATACTATTTGAAATCTTTCAAATACTAAAAGTGTTTGCTTTTAGTCTGCCTGGATGATAGAAAGGTAGGTTTTGCAGTTTTGCAACTATTCAATTGGTTCAAGGTCAATCAAGTCCAGATTAAGTACTTGAAATAATTTCAAATAGTATTTGAACCCAGGTCTGATTGGCTGAGTCGGCCCATGGATGGTAATGTAATAAACTTCTGATCCTGGAAGTGAGGTTAGGAAAATTGAGCCGTGGCCTATTGACTGGCTATGCAGGAATCATTTCCTGAGGTAATTCCTGAGGTAAAACACAATTAGCAAAAATGGCAACAGTAGGTTCGGAGAGGAGAGGGAGAGCGAGAGAGAGAGATGCTAGAGAGAGAGAAGCTAGAGAGAGAGAAGCTAGAGAGAGAGAGAGAGAGAGAGAAGCTAGAGAGAGAGAAAAAAGCTAGAGAGAGAGAGAAGCTAGAGAGAGAGAGAGAGAGAAGCTAGAGAGTGAGAGAGAGAGAAGCTAGAGAGAGAGAGCGAGAGAGAAAAAGACAGGCTTGAAATTTGATCTCATCTGTGGCACTAAAAGAACCATCACACATTGATTTGTATGTTTTGGGTATAGCTCCATTTAGCATCCATTTAATTGTCATTAATCTTAATTGTCAATCTTGCCCTGCAGGCAGAACTGAGTGATTTTCCGCTAGATGGGCCAGCTGCAAAGTCAAAATTGGCTATATCATAAAAATGTATGAAAACATTATTGAAGGTTAGGGTTAGACATTAGGGTTACCAGTGTGGTTAAGGTTAGGTTTAAGGTTAGGGCTAGGTTTGATGACTTTGTGGCTGTGCCAGCTAGTAACCACTCTGCAGAGCTGCCTCCAGGGCAACATTCATGAAAATAAATGCCAACCTGCTAATCCTTCACTTCCTCTCACAATCTATATTATTTGCAGGCCCCCCACAGAACTACAGAGAACTCCCTGATCCATCTTAATTTACTATTGACGTGTGGTCTTGTACATACACACACACACATTTTAAATCCTTTATTTGAATCCACAAATCACCTTACAGTAGAGAAGGATTCAAACATTTCAAAGGGCATGGACATCTGGACACTTATGGATACAGATGGCACCTTCTTCTCCACATAGCAAGGCTGCCCATGACCGCTGAGACGGAACAGTACCTCACTAGCTGCTTTGCCTTTGTCCTATGCAGGCATGCAATCTGAAGGCCACATACTGTCAGCCTATGTACATGACTAAGACTCCTGAATATCAGCACTACAACCAAGGCTGTTAAGGCGTGACACAAGGGGCTGGTATTTCAGGAACTTGTCACACACACACACACAGACACTCACCCCCGCTGACACACACACACACACACGTTTATTTTACTATCTTTGTGGGGACCAAACATTTGATTCCCATTCAAAATCCTATTTACCCTAAACCTAACCCTAACCCTTAACCTAACCCTAACCTTAACCCTAACCCTAACCGCCTAACCCTAACCCCTAAACACTAACCCTAATTCTAACCCTAATTCTAACCCTAACCCTAAACCTAACCCCTAAGCCTAAAATAGCCTTTTTCCTTGTGTGGACTGGCGAAATGTCCCCACTTGTCCAAATTGTGCTTGTTTTACTACCCTTGTGAGGACTTCTGGTCCCCACAAGGATAGTAAAACCAAACACACACACACACATACACACACGCACACAACCTGTCTCCTCAAATTATCTTCCAGACCCATACATTTTCACTACACCTCCTCAGCCTCTGTGTTACCCAGAGTGTCAAAATGTTTTCTGTTTCCTGCTCTATCCGGCTCCCTGTTGCTGCTAGCTGAGCTTTTCGGCCTGCTGTTCAGCAGCTGTGGGTGAATGAAAGCAATGAAAGCCAGAGAGAGACACACACTACTGTACATGCCTTTCCACATCAAACCAACGCCTGCATTGGAGGGATAATAACAAAGGAAAAAGGAGGGAGAGGTAAAAAGGGAGCGAGAAAGAGAGAGAGAGAGGGTGGGAGAAAGAGAGAGATGCTACAGAGAGACTAAAAATTGATTTCCAAGGCTAAGGAGCATGAAAGTGACGGGGGGGGGGCAGACTTTACGCTTGGTCCCCTCCACAGCAGTCAACATTGACATTGACAGTATCCTGTATGAGCATTGGCATCAGGTGGGATATAGGAGGTAATACCTTGCCTTACTTCATTTTTTATAGCAGTGTTGACATTAGAGAATATGGCTGAAAGAATACATGTTGAAAGATGAGACATGGGGGATGGAGAAATCAAGAGTGAGAAACAGAAGCAGAGCTGTGGACAATCTCATTGGCACCTACTGCACCAGGTCATTGCGTGATAGTTTCCCTTACATTTTGATTTACATGTACTTCATCTGAGTTTCAGCATCATACTCAGACTGCTGCTTCTTATTCACCTCAAACCCAGACTCTGGGGAAGGTTGAACTTTCAGAGAGCTATTGTTTGTTTCTGTCTTTCAGAAACACTTCAAAGCAAACAGAGGCAGGCAAAGATATCACCAGTAGAGAAATAAAGCACCAGTGAAGTGAAAGCGTTTTGGCATCTTCCAGACGAGGCCCCGTTTCCCAGCTTAAAGGTCACTCTTCATTATTTCCCTGGCTCCAGCTGCCTCCTTCACTCTCACTAAACAACAGCATGTGTCATTGTCACTTCTTTCTCAGCTTTGTCAAAGACTGGTTAAATCACAGGCTAAACATCAACACTACTGTTCCAGAACATAGAAATAGATTCAGGTTCAAATTCTGATTCTATGGTTCTAGTTCTGCTTGGCTTGCCATGACAGAGCATGGCCAAGAGCTATATGGCTCTTTCATCACTCTATGGGCCATAGAGACTTTTTATTCCTGACAAGCATCAACTCTGACCTTTACATCAATGTCTCTGGTAGATCCTGAGTCTGACGTGGAGACACTTGCTTAATAAACCCTCAAACTGCTCATCAAAAATAAGTTTGTTATTTCTGTTTCTCCGGATATGTGAAGCAGAGATGAGAAAAGGAGGTGAATGAGAGGGGGAGGTGTAGGCCTACCAGCAGAGATGTTTGTCTGAGAGAGAGGGAGGGATGGAGGAAGTCTGGGGGTTGAGCACTAATCAGAGAGAGATAGATTTTATATTTTTATACCTCTCCTTGGATAAAAGGTGGAGTGGCCCACCGAGCCATTAATCCATGTTAATGGTCATAATATTCACTGGATTCAGATGGGTTTCTCCTTGAGAGGATATTTACAAATGGAGGTAAGGTTGGGAGAGACAGGTGCATTAGACTCTGTGATGGGGAGACCAGACACACACCAGACGTTGCCTGTCAGTCACCACCGAGGTCACACACACTGAAAAAGGCACCCAAACATCCCCAGTGTCGTTGGTTAATGCATACTTATGTAAGCCAGTTGGGGAGACCGGGAGCAGGAAAGGGAGGCAGCATACAGGTGTGTATGTGTGTGAGTGTGTGAGTGTGTGCATGCGTGCGTGAGTATGAGTGTGTGGAGGTATGTGTGCTTACATTCTTGCATGTGTGTGTGTCTGTGTGCCCATGTCCACTTCCATTTAAATAATCTGATTTGATGAGGGCTCTTGCTAATTAGTCTGATTTAGTTGAGGGGACACTTGAGGGTGTAGAGCTTTGCAGTCAGTCTTCCAGTACAGTAAATAGGGACGCAGACTAGAGTTTGACACAGGAGTGAGAATCCATTCCTGTTCGTCAATTTTCTTCCAGTACTGTCCTGATCCCGCAACAGTTCTACAACCCCGGAACTTTCCTGTTCTGTCCCGATAAAAATGACTACCGTCCCATCCTAATTTTTACACGCAAAAATCTGAAATGCTAAAATCTGCTCTGCATGTGAGTAGCCATAACAACTGCTCCGTTTGGCTGCTGCTCAGTGCTCATGAGACAGTTGCCTGCCCTGCACACACAGCTGATAACAACAACATTATGAGATTTTGGTAATGAAGGCAGCCCTTCTACTTACCCAGAGTCAGATTAACTCAATTCCTCTCTTGAAGGCTTCATCCTTCATTGACGTATGTTGGCATCCAAGGTAAAATAGTGACTACGCAGAGGCCATGGCTTAAACTGGAGCAAGGCGTGAGAGTGAGCCGATAGAAGGGGGAGGGGGAACTACCATTCTTTTTTATTTTTATTAAGTAATCTATGTGCAATATTAAAGATGATCTACCCCCTAATCTTTAAAAAAATAAAAAAAATAATAAAAAAAAATATATATATATATACAGTGGGGAAAAAAAGTATTTAGTCAGCCACCAATTGTGCAAGTTCTCCCACTTAAAAAGATGAGAGAGGCCTGTAATTTTCATCATAGGTACACGTCAACTATGACAGACAAAATGAGAATTCCAGAAAATCACATTGTAGGATTTTTAATGAATTTATTTGCAAATTATGGTGGAAAATAAGTATTTGGTCAATAACAAAAGTTTCTCAATACTTTGTTATATACCCTTTGTTGGCAATGACACAGGTCAAACGTTTTCTGTAAGTCTTCACAAGGTTTTCACACACTGTTGCTGGTATTTTGACCCATTCCTCCATGCAGATCTCCTCTAGAGCAGTGATGTTTTGGGGCTGTCGCTAGGCAACACGGACTTTCAACTCCCTCCAAAGATTTTCTATGGGGTTGAGATCTGGAGTCTGGCTAGGCCACTCCAGGACCTTGAAATGCTTCTTACGAAGCCACTCCTTCATTGCCCGGGCGGTGTGTTTGGGATCATTGTCATGCTGAAAGACCCAGCCACGTTTCATCTTCAATGATTTTCACGATACATGGCCCCATTCATTCTTTCCTTTACACGGATCAGTCGTCCTGGTCCCTTTTCAGAAAAACAGCCCCAAAGCATGATGTTTCCACCCCCATGCTTCACAGTAGGTATGGTGTTATTTGGATGCAACTCAGCATTCTTTGTCCTCCAAACACGACGAGTTGAGTTTTTACCAAAAAGTTATATTTTGGTTTCATCTGACCATATGACATTCTCCCAATCCTCTTCTGGATCATCCAAATGCACTCTAGCAAACTTCAGACGGGCCTGGACATGTACTGGCTTAAGCAAGGGGACACGTCTGGCACTGCAGGATTTGAGTCCCTGGCGGCGTAGTGTGTTACTGATGGTAGGCTTTGTTACTTTGGTCCCAGCTCTCTGCAGGTCATTCACTAGATCCCCCCGTGTGGTTCTGGGATTCTTGTGATCATTTTGACCCCACGGGGTGAGATCTTGCGTGGAGCCCCAGATCGAGGTAGATTATCAGTGGTCTTGTATGTCTTCCATTTCCTAATAATTGCTCCCACAGTTGATTTCTTCAAACCAAGCTGCTTACCTATTGCAGATTCAGTCTTCCCAGCCTGGTGCATGTCTACAATTTTGTTTCTGGTGTCCTTTGACAGCTCTTTGGTCTTGGCCATAGTGGAGTTTGGAGTGTGACTGTTTGAGGTTGTGGACAGGTGTCTTTTATACTGATAACAAGTTCAAACAGGTGCCATTAATACAGGTAACGAGTGGAGGACAGAGGAGCCTCTTAAAGAAGAAGTTACAGGTCTGTGAGAGCCAGAAATCTTGCTTGTTTGTAGGTGACCAAATACTTATTTTCCACCATAATTTGCAAATAAATTCATAAAAAATCCTACAATGTGATTTTCTGGATTTTTTTTCTCTCAATTTGTCTGTCATAGTTGACGTGTACCTATGATGAAAATTACAGGCCTCTCTCATCTTTTTAAGTGGGAGAAGTTGCACAATTGGTGGCTGAATAAATACTTTTTCCCCCCACTGTATACTAGGCCTTCACACATTTTTTTTTATGAAATGCTCCACACATTACATATTTCTACCCCCCCCCCCCAAAAAAAAAACTAACTTTATAACTATTCCTGTACTGTCCGTTCCTGTGGACTGTCGATCCTGTCCTGAACTTGGCTCTAGAATTTGAATCCCATTCCTTCCGGAATCCCTCGGAACCCTCGAGAGTCCTGTTCCCGTGTCCACCTCTAACGCAGAGCAGGTCAATAAGAATAACTGTGACAAGTGGGATATCTCATTTCCACCGGCCTGATTCGACATGCCATCTACCAGGCTGGCAGACAGAATGTAGGAGAATGTTTAATCAGATAAACGATTGATGAGCAGGAGAGGAAAGGACAGGAGATGATCAACTTTGCAGTGGGCAATTCAAGCACATAAGCTGGTCATTTCACTAAAACATCCATATAACATTGTCCAATAATGTTTCACATGGTCACTACAGTACAACTTGTTCCTTCAAGTAAGCTGTAAGTTAAAATGGTTGTCAGTACAGATGTAGCACTAAATGGCTTTTGAACCTGAAAGTGTCAGGGAACCAAATGTCCGTTGACACCAGTGTAATGTGTTGAAATGTGCTTTGAGCATTAGAGGCACGTGGACATGGTCCTGTATCAATGTGACCAAGGATGTGGGAGCGGTTGACAACACTGTTCTCCAAATGGACACTAAAGTGGCTATGTGCAGAAAGAGAGAAGGAGAGATGGACAGATATAGATGGACAGATATATATATAGATAGAGGGTTAGAGAGTGTGTGAGAGCGAGAGATAGAGAGAGAGAGTGAGTGAGAGAGAGAGAGAGACAGAGAGGATGGGTGAAAGAAAATTAGGAAGAAGGAGATGAAGGAGAGAGAGAAAGAGAGATGGCGAGGTCGCGGATACTAAAAGCGTATGGGATAGGTTGTATTTACAATGGTATAGGTCCCCCATACTTATTTCACTTATTTCATACACACAACGCTATGCAACACCCAATGCTGTGTGAAAAAGTAATTGCCCCCTTACACTCTATAACTGGTTGTGCCACCTTTAACTGCAATGACTCCAATCAAACGCTTCCTGTAGTTGTTGATCAGTCTCTCACATCGCTGTGGAGGAATTTTGGCCCACTCTTGCATGCAGAACTGCTTTAACTCAGCGACATTTGTGGGTTTTCAAGCATGAATTGCTCGTTTCAAGTCCTGCCACAACATCTCAATTGGGATTAGGTCTGGACTTTGACTAGGCCATTCCAAAACTTAAAATGTGTTGCTTTTTAGACATGTTCATGTAGACTTGATTGTGTGTTTTGGATCATTGTCTTGCTGCATGACCCAGCTGCGCTTCAGCTTCAGCTTCAGCTCACAGACGGATGTCCTGACATTCTCCTGCCAAATTCTCTGATGCAGAGCAGAATTCATGGTTCACTCTATTAAGGCAAGTCGTCCAGATCCTGAGGCAGCAAAGCATCCCCAAACCATTACACTACCACCACCATGCTTGACCGTTGGTATGAGGTTCTTACTGTGGAATGCAGTGTTTGGTTTTCACCAGGCAAAATGGGACCCATGTCATCCAAAAAGTTATACTTTTGAATCATCTGTCCATAGAACATTCTTCCAAGAGTCTTGATGACCATCCAGGTGCTTCCAGGTGTTTTTTGGCAAACTTGAGTCAACCTTTTGGACGACATGGGTCTCATTATGCCTAGCGAAAACCAAACACTGCATTCCACAGTAAGAACCTCATACCAACGGTAAAGCATGGTGGTGGTAGCGTGATGGTTTGGGGATGCTTTGCTGCCTCAGGACCTGGACAACTTACCTCTGCATGCAGGGTCTCTCTGTCTCTGCTATCGCTGTTATATAGTGTTGCGTATGCTTATGGTTTTTGAATCTATAAGCTCTCTAAATCAGCAGAGGTGAGGGAGTGTTGGGCTGATTCTCAAACGGCACCCTATTCCCTATATAGTGCTCTACTTTTGACCTGGGCTGTGGTCAAAAGTAGTGCACTACAGTGCATTCAGAAAGTATTCAGACCCCTTCACTTTTTCCACATTTTGTGACTTTGCAGCCTTATTCTACAATGGATTAACTTGTTTTTTCACCTCATTAATCTACACACACTACTCCATAATGACAAAGCAAAAACAGGTTTGTAGACATTTTTACAAATGTTACAAACAAAACAGCTGAAATATAACATTTACATAAGTATTCAGACCCTTTACTCAGTACTGTGTTGAAGCACCTTTGGCAGCGATTACAGCCTCAAGTCTTCTTGGGTATGACGCTACAAGCTTGGCACCCCTCTATTTGGTCCTCTGTAGCTCAGCTGGTAGAGCACGGCGCTTGTAATGCCAAGGTAGTGGGTTCGATCCCCGGGACCACCCATACACAAAAATGTATGCACGCATGACTGTAAGTCGCTTTGGATAAAAGCGTCTGCTAAATGGCATATTATTATTATTTGGGGAGTTTCTCACATTCTTCTCTGCAGATCCTTTCAAGCTCTGTCAGGTTGGATGGGGAGCGTCGCAGCACAGCTATTTTCAGGTCTCTCCAGAGATGTTCGATCAGGTTCAAGTCCGGGCTCTGGCTGGGCCACTCAAGGATATTCAGAGACTTGTCCCGAAGCCACTCCTGCGTTGTCTTGGCTGTGTGCTTAGGGTCATTGTCCTGTTGGAAGGTGAACCTTCGCCCCAGTCTGAGGTCCTGAGCGCTCTGAAGCAGGTTTTCATCAAGGATCTCTCTGTACTTTGCTCCGTTCATCTTTATCTTGATTCTGACTAGTCTTCCAGTCCCTGCCGCTGAAAAACATCCCCACAGTATGATGCTGCCACCACCATGCTTCATTGTAGGGATGGTGCCAGGTTTCCTCCAGACGTGACACTTGGCATTCAGGCCAAAGATATCTATCTTGGTTTCATCAGACCAGATAATCTTGTTTCTCATGGTCTGAGAGTCCTTTAGGTGTCTTTTGGCAAACTCCAAGTGGGCTGTCATGTGCCTTTTACTGAGGAGTGGCTTCCGTCTGGCCACTCTACCATAAAGGCCTTATTGGTGGAGTGCTGCAGAGATGGTTGTCCTTCTGGAAGGTTCTCCCATCTCCACAGAATAAATCTGGAGCTCTGTCAGAGTGACCATCGGGTTCTTGGTCACCTCCCTGACCAAGGCCCTTCTTCCCCTATTGCTCAGTTTGGCCGGGCGGCCAGCTCTAGGAAGAGTCTTGGTGGTCCAAACTTCTTCCATTTAAGAATGATGGAGGCCACTCTGTTCTTTGTGACCTTCAATACTGCAGACATTTTTTGATACCCTTCCCCAGATCTGTGCCTCGACACAATCCTGTCTCAGAGCTCTACGGACAATTCCTTCGACCTCATGGCTTGGGTTTTGCTCTGACATGCACTGTCAACTGTGGGACCTTATATAGACAGGTGTGTGCCTTTCCAAATCATGTCCAATCAATTGTATTTACCGCAAGTGGACTCCAATCAAGTTGTAGAAACATCTCAAGAATGATCAATGGAACCAGGATGCACCTGAGCTCAATTTTGAGTCTCATAGCAATATATCTGGGCATTATTCTATTGTAGGTTACAGGGCCTATCAAACAGCACGGTCTGAGGGCCTGATATAACGCCAATATATTGTCTCTACGGTTTATTTATGGGGAAATGACCCAATGATCTCTCCTTTCTATTCAGACTGTGGAACATGAACTTCTGAATGGACCAGGCAAATACAGCTACTGTATCTATGAAGTATTTTTCCTGAAAGTCAAATCTTATTTATTTTTAGGGAAATAAAGACATCAGTCAATATCTCAACTATGCACAAAGTGAGAAAGTAGGGTATTGCCATCCACAAACACAGTTCAGAATACTTGTAGTAGTAGTCACAACGCACAGCCTGCTGTAATTGGCTGTGTGAATGCCTGGTCCCGGAGTGGCTTGGTGATGCATATTCATGGGGGCCACTGAAAGAGTGGAGAGAGAGAGAGAGAGATAGAGAGAATAGAGAGAGAGTGGAGCAGAGTGATAGGAGAGGGCAGAGGGTTAAGTGTCAATACTGAGAAACTGATGGGAAAAGGGAGGAGTAGAGAAGAGGAGCGAGGGAGGGAGTGAGGGAAGAAAAAGGGGGGCGAGGAGACGTTTCTCATTTAGTTAACCTTCCCCTGGTAATGTGTTGAGTAACACCTGAGAGAGAGAAAACAAAGGGAGACATTAAGTCTTGCGGCAGTCTCATTTCAGAGAGAGAGGGAGGTAAGGGATGTAATGGGAGAGAGAGTCTGGTGATTTCTCCCCACACACGGCCAGATAGAACAACGTTTAGAGGAAATATGAGCGCACACCACCAATAAACAACCATCTCAGCCATGGGGCTGTCTATCTTCCAGTCTATCTTCTTACGTGCTGACTAAACCGGCCGGGTTGCGTGTGCGAGCGTTACAAAATAAATGTACACATACATGTTATTCAATAATTTCATCAAAACTGCCCGTGCGCATCAATGGGCGTCTGCGTAGCCAGGTGGTAAAATAGAACATGGTTCAATTTTAGATGCTTGGCGTGCTGCATGTCCCGCCTCTCCCATCTACTCATTGGTTTTTACGAGCATACTAACCCACATGGGTAATTGAAAGATGAACGAGGTCCACACTCCAGTCCAGTTGGTGGTGGTAATGCACCTTAAAGTTGGTTGCCAACTGCCATATAAAATCCACAGAAGAAGAAGAAGAAGAAGAAGAAGAAGAAGAAGAAAGATGAACGAGGAGAGATTAATAAAAGGAAACTAACAAAAAAATAACTTTTATCTGTGGATTAATTGTTGGAGTAGAGAACACATGATTTTGTATGACTCAAAATGGGTAACATTTCTACAAAGATCCAGCCCCCAAAAAAGGACCATATGCATTTCAGGTAAAATAACAAGCCAATGTTTATCTCCCAGGACAAATTGGCTAGCAACAGCAAGCTAGCTAAATGTCCAAATTTTTTATGGCCTAGTCAAAGTCCATTTTAAAATGTTTGCCCAAATTAATATAGTTGGTAAACATTTGTTTTTGGTATTTTCAACTGAGTGTCATGAATGCGTCTGGTGGGGATGGGAAAAAAAATCAACATGCGCATGATGGCGGACGCATGCGTGGAGCCAGTTTGGTCAAGGTGTGACTCACACTGCTGAACCGAGGGAGATAGAGAGAGGAGATGGAGAGGGAGAGAGAAAGGGAGGAGAGAATGAAAGAGGGAAGAAAATGTAAATGAGGATGGAGGAAATTGAAAGGAGAGATGAAGATGGAGTGGTGACAGGATTGAAATTATGGTAGTGGGAATAGGAAGGCGTGATGGACAGGGAAGGAGGGATGTATCACCTTTCGTGGATGGGGGAGGGAGGGAGGTGATATGGGAGGGAGCCAGATGGTAGTGCTGAGTGATTAACCAAAATGTCAGTAATTGAGGTTTTCTTTTAACAACTAATTGACCAAGTTCAATTATTTTAATTATATTTAGTTCAGTTTTAATTTCTGTGAGCTCAATGCACACATTGCGCAGTTTCTCTAGAGATAAATCAGATCAAGCCCGAACTGTGTGTTGTAGTAGGGAGTTGTAGTTTCCAACAGGCCAATATTCTACATAGTTTAGCACAGAAAACGTGGTAATTAACTACAATGACCATAATCCATTGTGCGTCCACTCTGTGTGTTTCTTTTACGCCTGCTACGTTAGATTAGTGTAGGGCAGACACTGAGAGAAGAGACAGAAGAATGCACAATTGAGAGTGATAGAGAACAGTTGCTTCACAAGCTATCTCTACCTGAAGATATTGATAGTTAGTATTCAGCAGTCATAAAAGTATGCCTTATTTATTTTGAAGAACTACTAAAATAGTGATTTTGTCAGACAGCATAGGCAGCAGCTCTATAGCGATGAGATGACGACTTGGAATGAAATAATAAAGTAATCAAATTTAACAAATGTAATTTACACAACAACTGAAATATTTTATATTAAAGTAATGTGAATAAATAATAATAAGCCATTTAGCAGACGCTTTTATCCAAAGCGACTTACAGTCATGTGTGCATACATTTTTTTTTTGTTGTGTATGGGTGGTCCCGGGGATCGAACCCACTACCCTGGCGTTACAAGCGCCGTGCTCTACCAGCTGAGCTACAGAGGACCACGATGGTTAATAAGTGATAAACAGTAATGGGCAGTCACTACCATCTTGGAACTTTTATTAATTGTTTTATTATGTGTTGTTACAGCATTCAACCCACATAATGCATAGTGCATTTAATGTTTAAAAAAATAATTGAAATCGTGATTATCTTTCAATAATCGAACAGAGCTCAAAAAGCACTAATCGCTCAGCACTACCAGATGGAGAGACTGGGAGGGGAAAGCAGGGCTTTACTCCAATGGCTTCATTAAGAAGGAGAATGAGATACTCTAATACTGCCATTAAAAGCATCAGCAGATTTCTGTCACAGATGGGGTAGACAATTGAGTATAAAAGAGAACAGTATAGCAGCTATATAACGCCCTCAAGGAGAGGGGAGGCTCAGGCCTTCAGGCAGTACCTTGGTGCTATTAGAGAGAGAAATAATGAGGAAGTTCTACAGTTCTGTAATAGGGGAAGGTGAAAGACAAACTGTCTGGATGCCTGGACGACTCCAGGTCCTGAGAGAGAGCGAGAGAGAGAGAGAGAGAGAGAGCCAGTGACTTCAAGGTAATTAGAACACCCCTACGGTTAGAGCATAGTCCTCAAGGATTCCATAGATCATTTCTCAACCTCAGCCGCTCAATCATAATCTCGATACCTTTAGAAACACAATGATTACTTTGAATCAGTCATTCATCTTTTCTACAGATCCTTTCTTTCTCAGTTTCTCTCTCTCTCTCTTGTTCTGCTGATGTGTGAGTCTGTGTGATAGCCTAGATTAATGGGGAGTGCACCACACTCCAAGTTTTCATTACCCACAACTCGAGGAAGGGGTATTTGTCATACCTGGATGAACCTGGGAGCTGGCTCATACAGGGGACAGGGGAGAGTCTATATCTAGGGCCTAGATCCCTAGCTATACAACATCAATCAATCATGGACACTCTTTCTGACAGTTGTGGCTGCTTCGCATAATGTATTGTTGTCTCTACCTTCTTGCCCTTTGTGATGTTGTCTGTGCCCAATAATGTTTGTACCATGTCTTGTGCTGCTACCATGTTGTGCTGCTGCCATGTTGTGTTGCTACCATGTTGTTTTCATGTTGGGTTGCTACCTTGCTGTGTTGTCGTGTGTTGCTGCCATGCTATGTTGTTGTCTTAGGTCTCTCTTTATGTAGTGTTGTGTTGTCTCTCTTGTTGTGATGTGTGTTTGGTCCTATATTAATATATATATATATATTTTTTTTTAATCCCAGCCCCCGTCTCCGCAGGAGGCCTTTTGCCTTTTGGTAGGCCGTCATTGTAAATAAGAATTTGTTCTTAACTGACTTGCCTAGTTAAATAAAGGTTAAATACAATTAATTAAAAAAGTATCAGAGAGCTTGGAAAACACCATAGTATATCCAGGAAAGGAGAGGACACGTCCAATTCACCTTCTTAGGTCTTGCTGCATAGTCCTTACCTATGCTCTGTACTGGCCCCTGGAGTGGCTCTTTAAACAGAGCCTGATTCCTATAACACCAGTGGAGCTGGCAGGTGTCTGAGGTGTGGCTTTAGCCCTCAAAGGTTCTGCCTGGGCCACCCCTGTGGTGTAATCCCTCTCTGTTCCCTGCATGGGAGAGGAGGGGAATGAAGCTCTGATCTCCCCCAAAGATGGAGCCTCACCATTGGGTGTGAAAACCCCTTTGGGCTGGGGGTGTGTGGATGATGGGGGACTTCAGAAGTGAAACTGTAACTGCACATCCATCTGCTGGCCTTTCATCCTTCTCCACTCTGTTACATAAGCAGAGGTCTCAAAGTGCTATCCGGTCGAGACATCCTAGTCTTTTGGTCAACGCAATCCTGGCTGAGCCTCCTTAACACAAGCTGCGCTTACACAATGATGCCAGGTTAAGACAGGGAAAAATTAGAAGAGAGGTGACAGAGGAGAGGAGAGGAGAGGAGGGGAGGGGGGGGAGAAGGGGCGGAGAGGAGAGGAAAGGGGGAGAGGAGAGGACGGGACTGGGTAGGGTAGGGCAGGGTAGGACAGCCAAAGTGCTACTCAGATCTGGTCTGGTGTGTTCAATGTGTACTCTCTCTCACCACTCCAAAACCCATTCAAGAGATAAATAGCAATATCGCCAACCAGCCCCTCTCTTCTGAAATGACCCAGGATGTGGGTAAAGATTTCAGGACATGGATCTATTGTTTTTTATGTCAGCCTGGGGTTCAGGTGGGAGATGTCCTGGTGTATCATATTGATGCTCTGAGGATCCCCAGACACACACCATCATTATAGCTTCTCTTCATTATTGTGGACAACTGACCTATTGACCTCTCAGGATCCCCAAGCACACACACTTACCAAGCACACAAACTTACCAAGTGCACACACACTTACCGGTTGTCCACCCTAATACTCGTTCAGAGAGCACAATAACCTCAACTAATAAGTAAAAAGGAAAGGGTATTGACTCACCACCTACATGGCCAGACAGGGATAAACAAAGTATGATGCCGATTGAAGTTACTTACAGTAAAGCTCCATACAGAATCAATAGAGTGGGTGGAAGGATACATGACAGAGAGGTCAGTGATAAGGGTAATAGGAAAGTCTAGGTCATGGAAAGTCATATATAGGTCATATTGACCCCTCCAACTAAACATTTGTCCAGATAAACATACACCTTGTGCTTATCTGAACTTTCACCTTTTCCTATACTAAGTATTGAAAAGTCCAACCCCTCAACACTGAAACTAATTCCCAGAAACATTATAGCAATGTTTGTTATGAAATGACAGTAATTTTGCATCCCAAATGGTACTTACATACACTGAGTATACAAAACATTAAGAACACCTGCTCTTTCCATGACATAGACTGACCAGGTGAATACAGGTGAAAGCTATGATCCTTTAATGATGTCACTTGTTAAATCCACTTCAATTAGTGTAGATGAAGGGGAAGAGACAGGTTAAAGAAGGATTTTTAAGCCTCGAGACAATTGAGACATGGATTGTGTATGTGTGCCATTCAGAGGGTGAATGGGCAAGACAAATTATTTAAATGCCTTTGAACGGAGTATGGTAGTAGGTGCCAGGCACATCGGTTTGTGTCAACGCTGCTGGGTTTTTCACGCTCAACAGTTTCTTGTGTGTATCAAGAATGTTCCATCACCCAAAGGACATCCAGCCAACTTGACACAACTGTGGGAAGCATTGGAGTCAGCATGGGTCCGCATCCCTGTGGAACGCTTTTGACACCTTGTAGTCCATGCCGCAATGAATTGAGGCTGTTCTCAATATTAGGAACGTGTTCCTAATGTTTTGTATGCTCAGTTTATATACAGTACCAGTCAAAAGTTTAGACACACCTACTCATTCCAGGGTTTTTCTTTATTTTCTACATTGTAGAATAATAGTGAAGATCAAAACTATGAAATAACACATATGGAATCATGTAGTAACCAAAAAAGTGTTAAACAAATCAAAATATACTTTATATTTGAGATTCTTCAATGTAGCCATCCTTTGCCTTGATGACAGCTTTGCACACTCTTGGCATTCTCTCAACCAGCTTCATGAGGAATGCTTTTCCAACAGTCTTGAAAGAGTTCCCACATATGCTGAGCATTTGTTGGCTGCTTTTCCTTCACTCTGCGGTCCAAGTCATCCCAAACCATCTCAATTGGGTTGAGGTCGGGTGATTGTGGAGGCCAGGTCATCTGATGCAGATCTCCATCACTCTCCTTCTTGGTCAAATAGCCCTTACACAGCCTGGAGTGACTATGAAAAAAGTGACTATGGTCCCTTTTTTTGTTGTTATTCTGTCTCTCACTGTTCAAATAAACCTACCATTAAAATTATAGACTGATCATTTCTTTGTCAGTGGGCAAACGTACAAAATCAGCAGGGGATCAAATTCTTTTTTTCCCTCACTGTACATTCAATTAGTATTTGGTAGCTTTGCCTTTAAATTGTTTAACTTGGGTCAAACGCTTCGGGTAGCCTTCCACAAGCGTCCCACAATAAGTTGGGTGAATTTTGGCCCATTCCTCTTGACAGAGCTGGTGTAACTGAGTCAGGTTTGTAGGCCTCCTTGCTCGCACACGCTTTTTCAGTTCTGCCCACAAATGTTCTATAGGATTGAGGTCAGGGCTTTGTGATGGCCACTCCAATACCTTGACTTTGTTGTCCTTAAGCCATTTTGCCACAACTTTGGAAGTATGCTTGGGGTCATTGTCCATTTGGAAGACCCACTTGCGACCCAGCTTTATCTTCCTGACTGATGTCTTGAGATGTTGCTTCAATATATCCACATAATTTTCCTTCCTCATGATGCCATGTATTTTGTGAAGTGCACCAGTCCCATCTGTAGCAAAGCACCCCCACAGCATGATGCTGCCACCCCCGTGCTTCACGGTTGAGATGGTGTTCTTTGGCTTGCAAGTGTCCCCCTTTTTCCTCCAAACATAACGCTGGTCATTTTGGCCAAACAGTTCTATTTTTGATTCATCACACCAGAGGACATTTCTCCAAAAAGTACGATCTTTGTCCCCATGTCAGTTACAAACCATACTCTGGCTTTTCTATTGCGGTTTTGGAGCAGTGGCTTCTTCCTTGCTGAGCGGCCTTTCAGGTTATGTCGATTTAGGTCTCGTTTTACTGTGGATATAGATACTTTTGTACCTGTTTCCTCCAGCATCTTCACAAGGTTCTTTGCTGTTGTACTGGTATTGATTTGCACTTTTCGCACCAAAGTACGTTCATCTCTAGGAGACAGAACGCGTCTCCTTCCTGAGCGGTATGACGGCTGCGTGGTCAAATGGTGTTTATACTTGCTTAATATTGTTTGTACAGATGAACGTGGTACCTTCAGGCGTTTGGAAATTGCTCCCAAGGATGAACCAGACTTGTGGAGGTCTACAATTTTTCTTCTGAGGTCTTGGCTGATTTCTTTTGATTTTCCCATGATGTCAAGCAAAGAGGCACTGAGTTTGAAGGTAGGCCTAGAAATACATTCACAGGTACACCTCCAATTGACTCAAATTATGTCTTCTAAAGCCATGACATAATTTTCTGGAATTTCCCAAGCTGTTTAAAGGCACAGTCAACTTAGTGTATATAAACTTCTGACCCACTGGAATTGTGATACAGTGATCTATAAGTGAAATAATCTGTCTGTGAACAATTGTTGAAAAAATAACTTGTGTCATGCACAAAGTAGATGTCCTAACCGACTTTGTGGAGTGGTTGAAAAATTAGTTTTAATGATTCCAACATATGTGTATGACTTCAACTGTATATATATATATATATATATATATATATATATATATATATATAGATATATATTTTTTGTTTTTAGTTAATTTTTATTAAAAATGTAACACTTCTCTTTTCCTACTAGCATGGACTTTGATGATCGCTACTTTGAGGAAAAGGTTACTTACTATGACTGTCATATGTGGTTGTCTCACCTAGCTATCTTAAGATGAATGCACTAACTGTAAGTCGCTCTGAATAACAGCGTCTGCTAAATTACCAAAATGTAAATGTATATAGTGCACTACTTTTGACCAAAAGTAGTGCACTATGTAGGGAATATTGAGCCATTTGGGACGCTACCTAAATGTGATGGCCCCCTTTACCCCTACTTCCAAGGCTGTGCCTTCTCAGTGACCACAAAGGCTGACTCAATATGACATGGTGTCAACATGTTCACAACATCTCTACAACATTATAACGACATTACAATGTTCTAGACAGCTATGAGGGCATGCTCCAAACAGAAACAACCTCCTAACTCCTCTCTTTATTGTCTTCATCCTATCTGATAGGGATGTTCCATTGTCACTGACTGCATCCCAAATGGTACCCTATTCCCTTCATAGTGGTCCCTGGTCAAAAGTAGTGCACTATATAGGGAATAGAGTGCCATTTGGGACGCAGGTACTGTCAGTTGAACGGCTGGCTGGCTGGTGTAGGAAGGAAGAGGAGCAGGAGGAGATAAAGACATGAGATAAAAAAGTCACATCCATCCATTCTGTCTGTACATCAGCCCTCTGTCTGCTACCTCTCATCCACAGTAAGACAGCTATACAGACTCCTCAGACTAAGAGCCTTGTCACAGACGTCGACTCAATTTCCAGCTCTATCTGTCAGTGTGGAGAGGAAGGGAAGGCTAACAGACAGCCATGTTGTCACCTGTCAGAGACTGACACACACACACAGAGAGAGAGAGAGAGAGAGAGAGAGAGAGAGAGAGAGAGAGAGAGAGAGAGAGAGAGAGAGAGAGAGAGAGAGAGAGAGAGAGAGAGAGAGAGAGAGAGAGAGAGAGAGAGAGAGAAAGAGAGAAACCTAGTTTATCATAATGTATACTTAATAAAGGCCTGCATGGGATCAATAGAAGCAGTCATAGAGAGGGAGGATGGTACAGTCATAGAAATAGAAGTACTAGAACAGGATTCCTCATTCAAGTCAATGGGCCTGTGATGATATTGAGTGTATCCACAAAAGAATAGTACCTATTTCTATGGGTACAGTACAGTATAATTCAGTACAGTACAATGTGTCTATGGCTGGGGCTACTGTGAGAGATGAGAGATGAGAAATGGAAGATGAAAGTGAATATTTGTGCCTGCCTGACTTTCAAGCACTGCTTCTAGCCAGCCAGCCGGGCAGGCATGTAGAGGGACGGAATGGTCTGTCCTGCTCTCTGGGTGCTACTGACTCATGCTGTATACCCTGTGACTGTGGACTGGACATAAATACATGTAATACCGTGTTAAAACCATGCATTAGAAACACTATTTTTACTACAGCTTTGCTGTTGAGCAAATTTTGTAATTGCATTGCATCAAACAAATGTGTTACTTTCAAGTGCAGAATTCAAAGAAACGACCTGTCAATCATTTAAGACGCACTGTTTGTTTTAATTCTTTAATGTGCCATCCACTTAATTAGCTTGACCTTTTACGTTCAAGTTAACTAAAGTAACCTGGTTATTTTTTGTGTGTTTTTTTTATATATATATTTTTTGGGTTCCAAGATGGCCTAGCAGTGCGGTCGTGTTTTCTGTAGTGTCCTCGTGTAAATAGCCTTATTTTTTTTTATTTTTTTTCGTATATATGTCTCAATCTCACTTTTCATCCTTTAACTAAATATACTTTCCTGCAACCCGCCTCACCCAATGTGGAACGGATTCTGTTGTTTCTTCATAAATTTTTATCCAGAACCTCTGGCTGAAACTAGCCAGCTAGCTACTTGCTATTAGCCACCGTTAGCGGTCTTCACCATTGTCCGTGGCCGTGGCCTGCACTACCTACCAGCCAGCTCTAGCCTGGACAATTGTCGGCCAGTCTGCACAGTCTGCACATCGCGCTATCGAGCCAGAAGCACTAGAAGACCAGTTCTTAAAGCCGTATCCTTAATCTACTCCTCCTCTGTTCCTCTGGTGATGTAGAGGTTAACCCAGGCCCTGTTGCCCCCAGTATCACTCCAGCTCCCCAGGCGCTATCATTTGTTGACTTCTGTAACCGCAAAAGCCTTGGTTTCTTGCATGTTAACATCAGAAGCCTCCTCCCTAAGTTTGAGTTATTCACTGCGTTAGCACACTCCGCCAACCCTGATGTTCTAGCAGTGTCTGAGTCCTGGCTTAGGAAGGCCACCAATGATTCTTAAATGTCCATTCCCAACTACAACATTTTCCATCTAGATAGAACTGCCAAAGGGGGCGGAGTTGCAATCTACTGTTGAGATCTACTGTAGCCTGCAGAGCTCTATCATACTATCCAGGTCTGTGCCCAAACAGTTTGAGCTTCTACTTCTAAAAATCCACCTTTCCAGAAATAAGTCTCTCACTGTTGCCGCTTGATACAGACCCCCCTCAGCCCCCAGCTAAGCCCTGAACACCATATGTGAATTGATTGCCCCCCATCTATCCTCAAAGTTCGTATTGCTTGGTGACCTAAACTGGGATATGCTTAACACCCTGGCCGTCCTACAATCTAAACTAGATGCCCTCAATCTCACACAAATTATCAAGGAACCTACCAGGTACAACCCTAAATCCATTAACATGGGCACCCTCATAGATATCATCCTGACTAATTTACCCTCTAAATACACCTCCGCTGTCTTCAACCAGGATCTCAGTGATCACTGCCTCATTGCCTGCATCAAACGCTCCCTAAAACACTTCAGCGAGCAGGCCTTTCTAATTGACCTGGCCTGGGTATCCTGGATGAATATTGACCTCTTTCCGACAGTAGAGGATGCCTGGTTGTTCTTTAAAAGTGCTTTCCTCTCCATCTTAAATAAGCATGCCCCATTCAAAAAATTCAGAACTAACAACAGATATAGCCCCTGGTTCACCCCAGACTTGACTGCCCTTGACCAGCACAAAAACATCCTGTGACGTACTGCATTAGCATCGAACAGCCCCCGCGATATGCAACTTTTTCAGGGAAGTCAGGAACCAATATACACAATCAGTTAGGAAAGCAAAGGCTAACTTTTTCAAACAAAAATTTGCATCCTGTATCACTAACTCCAAAAAGTTTTGGGATACTGTAAAGTCCATGGAGAATAAGAGCACCTCCTCCCAGCTGCCCACTGCACTGAGGCTAGGAAACACTGTCACTACCGATATATCTACGATAATCGAACATTTCAACAAGCATTTTGCTACGGCTGGCCATGCTACCCCTACCCCGGCCACCAGCTCTGCACCCTCCGCTGCAACTTGCCCTGCTCTTGCTGCTGGTGACTCTCAGATCTACCTCTACGCAGACGACACCATTTTGTATACATCTGGCCCTTCATTGGACACTGTGTTAACAAACCTCCAAACGAGCTTCAATGCCATACAACACTCCTTCCGTGGCCTCCAACGGCTCTTAAACTCTAGTAAAACTAAATGCATGCTCTTCAATCGAACGCTGCTTGCACCCGCCTGCCCGACTAGAATTACTACTCTCGGCGGGTCTGACTTAGAATATGTGGACAACTACAAATACCTAGGTGTCTGGTTAGACCGTAAACTCTCCTTCCAGACTCACATTAAGCATCTCCAATCCAAAGTTAAATCTAGAATCGGCTTCCTATTTCGCAACAAAGCCTCCTTCACTGCCCTCGTAAAACTGACTATCCTACCGATCCTTGACTTCGGCGATGTCATTTACAAAATAGCATCCAACACTCTACTCAGCAAATTGGATGTAGCCTATCACAGTGCCATCCGTTTTGTCACCAAAGCCCCATATAATACCCACCATTATGACCTGTACGCTCTCGTTGGCTGGCCCTCACTACATATTCGTCACCAAACCCACTGGCTCCAGGTCATCTATACATCACTTCTAGGCAAATCCCCGCCTTATCTTAGCTCATTGGTCACCATAGCAACACCCACCCATAGTATGCGTTCCAGCAGGTATATCTCACTGGTCATCCCCAAAGCCAACACCTTCTTTGGTCGCCATTCCTTCCAGTTCTCTGCTGCAAATGACTGGAACGAACTGCAAAAATCTCTGAAGCTGGAGACACTTACAGTGGGGAGAACAAGTATTTGATACACTGCTGATTTTGCAGGTTTTCCTACTTACAAAGCATAGAGGTCTGTAATTTCTACCATAGGTACACTTCAACTGTGAGAGACGGAATCTAAAACAAAAATCCAGAAAATCACATTGTATGATTTTTAAGTAATTAATTTGCATTTTATTGCATGACATAAGTATTTGATCACCTACCAACCAGTAAGAATTCCGGCTCGCTCAGACCTGTTAGTTTTTCTTTAAGAAGCCCTCCTGTTCTCCACTCATTACCTGTATTAACTGCACCTGTTTGAACTCGTTACCTGTATAAAAGACACCTGTCCACACACTCAATCAAACAGACTCCAACCTCTCCACAATGGCCAAGACCAGATAGCTGTGTAAGGACATCAGGGATAAAATTGTAGACCTGCACAAGGCTGGGATGGGCTACAGGACAATAGGCAAGCAGCTTGGTGAGAAGGCAACAACTGTTGGCGCAATTATTAGAAAATGGAAGAAGTTCAAGATGATGGTCAATCACCCTCGGTCTGGGGCTCCATGCAAGATCTCACCTCGTGGGGCATCAATGATCATGAGGAAGGTGAGGGATCAGCCCAGAACTACACGGCAGGACCTGGTCAATGACCTGAAGAGAGCTGGGAACACAGTCTCAAAGAAAACTATTAGTAACACACTACGCCGTCATGGATTAAAATCCTGCAGCGCACGCAAGGTCACCCTGCTCAAGCCAGCGCATGTCCAGGCCCGTCTGAAGTTTGCCAATGACCATCTGGATGATCCAGAGGAGGAATGGGAGAAGGTAATGTGGTCTGATGAGACAAAAATAGAGCTTTTTGGTCTAAACTCCACTCGCCATGTTTGGAGGAAGAAGAAGGATGAGTACAACCCCAAGAACACCATCCCAACTGTGAAGCATGGAGGTGGAAACATCATTCTTTGGGGATGCTTTTCTGCAAAGGGGACAGGACGACTGCACCGTATTGAGGGGAGGATGGATGGGGCCATGTATCGCGAGATCTTGGCCAACAACCTCCTTCCCTCAGTAAGAGCATTGAAGATGGGTCATGGCTGGGTCTTCCAGCATGACAACGACCCGAAACACACAGCCAGGGCAACTAAGGAGTGGCTCCGTAAGAAGCATCTCAAGGTCCTGGAGTGGCCTAGCCAGTCTCCAGACCTGAACCCAATAGAAAATCTTTGGAGGGAGCTGAAAGTCCGTATTGCCCAGCGACAGCCCCGAAACCTGAAGGATCTGGAGAAGGTCTGTATGGAGGAGTGGGCCAAAATCCCTGCTGCAATGTGTGCAAACCTGGTCAAGACCTACAGGAAACGTATGATCTCTGTAATTGCAAACAAAGGTTTCTGTACCAAATATTATGTTCTGCTTTTCTGATGTATCAAATACTTATGTCATGCAATAAAATGCAAATTAATTACTTAAAAATAATACAATGTGATTTTCTGGATTTTTGTTTTAGATTCCGTCTCTCACAGTTGAAGTGTACCTATGATAAATTACAGACCTCTACACGCTTTGTAAGTAGGAAAACCTGCAAAATCGGCAGTGTATCAAATACTTGTTCTCCCCACTGTATCTCCCTAACTATCTTTAAGCATCAGTTGTCAGAACAGCTTACCGATCACTGCACCTGTACACAGCCCATCTGTAATTAGCCCACCCAACTACCTCATCCCCATATTGTTATTTACATTGTTATTTTTTTGCTCATTTGCACCCCAGTATCTCTATTTGCACATCATCTTCTGCACATCTATCACTCCAGTGTTAATACTAAATTAGAATTGTAATTATTTTGCACTATGGCCTATTTATTGCCTTACCTCCATAACTTACTACATTTGCACACACTGTATATAGATTTTCTATTGCGTTATTGACTGTACGTTTTGTTTATTCCATATGTAACTCTGTGTTGTTGTTGTTTTTACCGCACTGCTTTGCTTTATCTTGGCCAGGTCGCAGTTGTAAATTAGAACTTGTTCTCAACTGGCTTACCTGGTTAAATAAAGGTGGGAAAAAAAACGATAAAAAAAACAAACAATTAGAAGCCTTTTAAAGTTTTTGGGCCACTCACGTGAACTCTGGGTTTGCTGTTGCGAAGGAATGCTTTTTAGGGCACATGAACGAGTTATGCTGCTCGAGATGTGAGGGAAAGGGAGATGGGCACTATTTGTTGAGCATAAACTTTTACATCTGAAGAGATTTACAAACTGAATTAGCCAAGAGACTGTTGCTTAATTTTACTTATCTTTTACAAATCTAGAGAAACATCTATCTATCAAACTTAACTGAATTTGCCTGCTGTGGAGAATATAGCTAGCCATCGTCGGTTAAACAAGAATTAGCCTGGCTTTCGTCGGATCGAGAGCTCGAGGGTAGCTGCTTTGTTCCGAAACGAGTGAGGACACTAGACATCTCTTCTCTTCTGTTGCATGCAGGGCATTTTCCGCCATGGATTATAGATGGGCATCAGCCTTGGAGTTATTGTTTTCAGGGAGTTTACTATGTGAGTAACATTGGATTGTTCCATTCATTTTCTGTATCATTCGTCATACCTTCATTGAGCTCCAAGGTGTGCCAACTTTAGCTTGCAAGCTTGCTAGGTCAAACAGTGTCATTTACTGAGTTAAGAATGTACTCTATACGCGGGGGTTTCTATTAACTGTATTCAGTGTGTGGTTTTATTTCATTGAGTCATACTGCATTCTGTCACGTCTCCTCCCGTTGCGCCCCTCCGGAGCTCTGATTCGCCGGTCTAATAAGCCACCGGTCTGAGCGCACCACCTCGGCAACACCGGAATGGAAACCCAACGCACCCTAATCACCTCCAGCGCACCTGCACCTCATCATCTCATCATCTCATCACCACCCCTATTTAGCCCTGGACTGTTCTGGATGATGTTGTGTGTGATTGTTTAGCTTCGTGTCGTTTACTCTATGTTTGTTATTTCTCTTTCTCATTGTTAAGTAAACCTTGACCTTGTTAATTCCTGCGTCTGCGTCCTGCCTCTATGTATACTCAGTACTCGTCACACATTCATTCTTATTGAATGGTGGAACATTCTGAAAACAGTATTCTAAGCCTTTATATATCTATACTTTATGTTAGTAATAATAACCCTAGCCTCTTGCATTTTCCCCTAGCATACAAGTTTGGGTTCAACTGAGATGTCCTTTTCACCAATATTTCCATGCTGATTCATCCGAGCCTTGTGGTGAGAGGGTTACAGACTATGAACACACATGGACGGACGGACAGACACACACACACACTCACAGAAACACACACACAGAGAGAGAGAGAGGGAGTATACACAAAGCACACTCAGTATTCTCAAGCACACACACAGAAAGGCATAATGTTGTGCAAAACAGTGATAAGGTATAAGTGGACAGCTTTATGTTAAATGATGACAGTGAAAAAGGCCTTATCTATTCAGTGGAGAGAACCTCTGCTCAAGTGCTCTCATAATGGATACATAGCCTGACATTTCTTCATACATACTGTCCTCCCTCCACCTCTACCTCCATTCACAGAGGGAACACCGTCCTCACACAACCTCACACAACCCTGCTTCCTCACACACACACACACACACACACACACACACACACACACACACACACACACACACACACACACACACACACACGCCACACACTCACAACCCGGTCCCCTTTGTGCTTCACATCCTGACTGAGCCAACCAGCCAACCATGAAATGTGCTTTATTTAACCCAAAGAATATGGGCTATATCCTTAAAATTGAAGTCAAATGGATCAAAGTGTTTCCTCTACGTTCCCAAACTACTAAAGCTCTCTTTCACATTCATAAAAAAACAAAACAAAACACTGCCGGAAAAACTCACACACATGCAACGTGTAAGGAGACCCATGCAATGCAACAAAGAGGAGACCCATTTTTGGGGCTATAAAAATCTTAAACTACTTAAACTTAAAAGCTCATTTTTTACCATCCATAAAAACACAAACAAAACGTTCATGGTGCTAGCTCTCTGGGGGACTAATGCTCAGTTCCCTGAGTCAATCAAATTCCTCTTGTTAGTAAGTGTGCTCCATAAGGGCATTGACTGGCGCATGTCACACGTCTGCTCCCCAGGGCTGCACAGCAGTCTCCAAGCCAATCAACTGCACTCTGGGGTATGAAAAATAAAGTAACCATAGAAAGACACACTGTAGAGACACACATTTATACTGTATCCCTGACTGTGTACAAACAGACTCTGAACACACTGCACGCATCATACTATGTCGCACCCTCCACCCACAGCAATCTGTACTTCTTATTATAGACTGCATGAGAGAAAGAGAGAAAGAGAAATACATCAGAGACAGAAAGAGTGAGAGTGAAAGAGAGAGATGGGAGAGAACAAGGAGACACAAAGATAACAAAAATAAGAGAAAGAGAGAAAGAAAAGAAAGGAAGGGAACGGGTGAGCAACGCCAGGCTTCAAATCTGCCCTGAAACAGCGGGAGGCGTGGGGGTTTCTTTACCACTCTATCAGTGTCTATCAGTGGCCGCTCTCTCTCTGCAGCTGTGTGTCTTGGCATCATGGGAGAGAGAGAGAAAGAAAGAGAGAGAGCGAGAGAATTCACAAAATGGGACGAACACCAAATTGAGACAAATTGAGACATCCTCCGTGTACAACGTAAAACACCAAATAATGCATGCAAAGCAGAATTAGGACGACACCCGCTAATGATCAAAATCCAGAAAAGAGCCATTCAATTCTACAACCACCTAAAAGGAAGCGATTCCCAAACCTTCCATAACAAAGCCATCACCTGTAGTGAGATTAACCTAGAAAAGAGTCCCCTAAGCAAGCTGGTTCTGGGGCTCTGTTCACAAACGCAAAAACAGACCCCACAGAGCCCCAGGACAGCAACACAATTAGATAATTACTTGACACATTGAAAGAATTAACAAAAACTGAGCAAACTGGAATGCTATTTGGCCCTAAACAGAGAATACACAGTCGCAGAATACCTGACCACTGTGACTGACCCAAGATTAAGGAAAGCTTTAAATATATACAGACTCAGTGAGGTGGAAACTGAGCTGCACTTCCTGACCTCCTGCCAAATGTATGACCATATTAGAGATACATATTTTCCTCAGATTACACAGACCCACAAAGAATTCGAAAACAAATCTTTGATAAACTTCCATATCTATTAGGTGAAATACCACAGTGTGCCATAACAGCTGCAATATTTGTGACCTGTTGCCACAAGAAAAGGGCAACCAGTGAAGAACAAACACCATTGTAAATACAACCCATATTTATGTTTATTTATTTTCCCTTTTTTACTTTAACTTATTGCACATCGTTACAACACTGTATATAGACACAATATGACATTTGAAATGTCTCTATTGCTTTTGAAACTTTTCTGAGTGTAATGTTTACTGTTAATATTTATTGTTTATTTCACTTTTGTTTATTATCTATTTCACTTGCTAAAGGCAATGTAAACATGCAATGTTTCCCATGCCAATAAAACCCTTTGAATTGAATTGAGAGAAAGAGAGAGAGAGAGAGAGAGAGAGAGAGAGAGAGAGAGAGAGAGGAGCGAAAGAGAGAGAGAGAGCGAAAGAGAGAGAGAGAGAGCGAAAGAGAGAGAGAGAGCGAGAGAGAGAGAGAGAGAGAGAGAGAGAAAGAGAGAGAGAAAGCGAGAGAGAGCGAAAGAGAGCGAGAGAGAGAGAGAGAGAGAGAGAGAGAGAGAGAGAGAGAGAGAGAGAGAGAGAGAGAGAGAGAGAGAGAGAGAGAGAGAGAGCGAAAGAGAGATAGGCAAAACGAGAGTGATGAAAGGAAATGGAGCCGGAGAGAGGAAAGGGGGAGGAGCGGAGTATCTGACAAACAGATAGACAGCTAGAACTTCATGATCAGAGAGAGAGAGAGAGAGAGAGAGAGAGAGAGAGAGAGGGAGAGAGAGAGAGAGAGAGAGAGAGAGAGAGAGAGGGAGAGAGAGAGAGAGAGAGAGAGAGAGAGAGAGAGAGAGAGAGAGAGAGAGAGAGAGAGAGAGAGAGGGAGAGAGAGAGAGAGAGAGAGAGAGAGAGAGAGAGAGAGAGAGACAGAGAGAGAGAGAGAGAGAGAGAGAGAGAGAGAGAGAGAGAGAGAGAGAGAGAGAGAGAGAGAGAGAGGGAGAGAGAGAGAGAGAGAGAGAGAGAGAGAGAGAGAGGGAGAGAGAGAGAGAGAGAGAGAGAGAGAGAGAGAGAGAGAGAGAGAGAGAGAGAGAGAGAGAGAGAGAGAGAGAGAGAGAGGGAGAGAGAGAGAGAGAGAGAGAGAGAGAGAGAGAGAGAGAGGGAGAGAGAGATAGAAACTGAGAGTGTGGTATGAAAGGGAAAAATAGAAAGAGAGAAAATAAGAGGAAGAGAGGGAAATATGTACCATTGTAAGTTAGGGAGGTTCTCTAGATGGCGTCATCTCAATTCATCTAGTTAGTGTTGTGACAGCAGTGTACCCTGCAATAGACAGGGATTCAATAATGGTGCCCAGGCCTACAGTACATGTGGAGCTTTGTTGAAAATAATCACCATCATTATACTGTGATGGCTAGAAAGGCCTGTCCTTTCATTTTCTGAGATACCACACTAGCAGTCTAGCATTGAGCCCAGATAGGCTTCACACAGCCTGTTGCAGCACAGCAGTATGGAGTACTGCAGCAGTTAAGTATTGCCCATAGTGCGACTACTAATGGACTACTTCCATTAGAAATGGCTGGAACAGGAAGCAGATTAAAAGCAGCCTCCAGAATCCAATCTGCTCCATTACATTACGTGCCCAGGGTTTTAGACTAGAGCTGCTACGGCGCCTGAGTGTCCCCCAGGGGCCACAATCTCCTCCTTTCCCCCAGCACAGGTGCTGTCCCTATGGGGAGGAAAGGGGGGCTGGGGGTCAGGGATTAATTCGATGCACAGCAGGAAATGCAAACTTGTAGTGTATTCAAGGTTTAAAAAGTATTCTAACGTTTGTAATTTCCATTAAAAATATTCATACTTGATATGCTCTAACAAAAACGTATCAACCCCTACAAAAATGTCCATTAAAGATAATCCATATTATAATTCACATTTCCTGTTGCTGCAAGATTATTTTCCTGCTGTGAGGAACTGGTCAAATTAAGATAGTATATCTGTATGTATCATAGAAGCTCAACTGCCTTGGAAGACGGAAAATGGAAAGACAAACTGTTGATGTGGATGGATGGCTGTTATACTGTAAAGACTGGATCTGCGTCTCAAATGGCAACCTATTCCCTTCAGATGTAGGATCTTAATTTGAGCCAGTTTGCTACAGCAAGAAAATAATCCTACAGCAACAGGAAGTGTGAATTATTATGTGGATTATATACTGAACAAAAATATAAACGCAACATGTAACGTGTTGGCCCCATGTTTCATGAGCTGAAATAAAATACATTTTCTATACGCACAAAAAGCTTATTTCTCTCAAATGTTGTGCACAAATTTGTTTACATCCCTGTTAGTGAGCATTTCTACTTTGCCTGACAGGTGTAGCATATCAAGAAGCTGATTAAACAGCATGAGCATTACACAGGTGCACCTTGTGCTGGGGACAATAAAAGGCCATCTAAAATGTGCAGTTTTGTCACTCAACACAATGCTACAGACATCTCAAATTATAAGGGAGTGTGCAATTGGCATGCTGACTGCAGGAATGTCCACCAGAGCTGTTGTCAGATAATTGAAAGTTAATTTCTCTACCATAAGCCGCCTCCAACCTCATTTTATAGAATTTGGCAGTACATCCAACCAGCCTCAAAACCGCAGACCATGTGTAACCACGCCAGCCCAGGACCTCTACATCCGGCTTCCTCACCTGCGGGATCGTCTGAGACCAGCCACTCGGACAGCTGATGAAACTGAGGAGTATTTAAGTCTGTAATAATGCTCTTTTGTGTGGAAAAATTCCTGGCTCCAAAGTGGGTGGGTCTGGCTCCCAAGTGGGTGAGCCTATGACCTCTCAGGTCCACCCATGGCTGTGCCCCTGCCCAGTCATGTGAAATCCATAGATTAGGGCCTAATACATTTATTTCAATTGACTGATTTCTTTATATGAACTGTAACTCAGTAAAATTGTTGTAATTGTTGCATGTTGCGTTTATATTTTTGTTCAGTATAATTAAGGAACATTTTTGTAGAGGTTGATAAAATAAATTGTAAGGGAAAATCAAGTCTGCAATTTCGAAGTGGAAATTACAAACTTCAGAAGTCTTTTTAAAACCTCAAATACATTGTAGGAAATGTCTCCTGCAACAAGGTGATCAAATTAAGATCCTACATCTGTACATAGTGCCCCCTATGGGCCCTGGTCAAAAGTTATGTACTGTATATGAAATAGGGTGCTATTTGGGACGCAACCTGGGTTGTTTGTTTATCCCTCCTGCATACTGACCATTGGCTCCTGAACCCACTCAGCTCTACGGATCATTAGCTTTCTTAATCACGATTGATTAACAGTCAATTGAAAAATCAGTGCCAGACAGAGAGCTGCTGCTGACTCCATTTATAGTAATTTGAAAGCTTAAACAGCTAAACAGTATTCTGTTTGATGGTAAAGGCTTTCCCATTACATTACAAGGTAGAGCAGCTAGCTACCTTGCACAGTGGGGTCATGTAATCTGTGTGACTCTCATTTCTACCTGCTGGGCTGTCATGGGAGAAGGGTGTGTATGTGCTTGTAGGCGACCGGTTCCCATAGCTTCACACCTCAACGCTCTTCTTCCTCTCCCCACTGACTCCCTCCCCTTCTCCCCCCTCTCCTCCCCACCTCTCCCCTGCTCCCCCCATTCTCTCCTTCCTGGACATATTTCTCCCTCTCTTTATCTAATTTTCTCTCTTTCTATTTTGCCCTTTCCATACCACACACTTGGTTTCTCCCCCCTCCTATCCCCTGCTAGAGGGGGCTGGTGTTTACTTCCTGTGCCCTCTGGAGTAAAGGAGATGAAGACCCCCTAGAGAGATTCATACACTCTCTGAGGGGGGCACAAAGTGACCTTTAAATAAGCAGCCCCATCAGAGACATCTGTTGCTGCTGCCTCTTCTTCCTCCCCCTCCACTCCTCCTCCTCTTCTTCCTCCTTCTCTTCTTCCTCTTTCTCTTCCTCCTTCTCCTTCTCCTCCACCTCCACCTGCTACTCCCAGTCCCCATGGTGAGGGACTGCCCATGACAGAACTAGGAAGTCACGACACACCACGTGTGTGTGTTTGTGGTAGCTGTGGCCGATATGTTCTAACAAGGCACATATGTAGCCTGAAGTTCTGTAGTCACTTGTTGCTTCCACCAGTGTGCGTGTATGTGTTTGCATGCGTGTGTATGTGTGAGTTTGCAAGCATCCGTGAGCACCAACGTGTGTGAAACAGGGATAGGATAGTAACCACCTCTTATGCTAATGTATGTGTAGCTTGCTGCTGTATGCTGTTGGCTGTGCGCCCCCCTGCCCCCCTCTACGAGCTAGGGGTAAGAGGTCATAGTGGATCCACAGTGGGACTCTGGGTGATCACACTGTGATGTGATGTATGTGTCCTGACAGAGATTTAGAACACGCTAGCCAGCTACTGTAGCTACCACTGTTACATCATGACAACATTACCTCAGCAGAGAGAGAGGGAGAAACAGCAGAAAACCCCACTGTGACATTTTCAACCTGATGTGTTTGTGTGGGCAGCTAAGATATAGGCTACTGTTGGTGCCGATAATGGAGGTAGGGGTGGGAGGGGGGGGAGTGTCACGTCTACGCCTACGCGCCCAACATGCATGCACATACACAACACACATGCTGTGCAGCCCCTGACGCCAATCCCAAGATTCCCTTCTTCAAAGTGCCTCCTCCCCCGTCTTTATGCTGGTGCACGAGGCTCACGCTCGCTCTGTCACTCCAAGGGAAAAGACACCATCTTTATCATCATCCCCCTCTCTCTCTCCCTGTTTCTCTCCTCCTCTCACCATCCTTTCCCCTCCCTCTCAGTCTCTCTCAATCCATTCTCACCTCTACAACAATTTTTAACTCCACTCAAATGTGACATGATCACCATTCTGTACACACATCTCTGCACCTTATACTGTGATTCATTATAGGGCTGTAATACATTATGGGGCTGTGATACATTATAGGGCTGTAATACATTATGGGGCTGTAGTACATTATAGTTTCCAATGAGTAGCTACACCACAGGTCAGCCCAGTGCAGTACATCTCCTCTTCACTACAGTATAATGATCTAAATGATGATGGAATAGCCTCCACATATTCTGTCCTCTTTATTTTAGGTTGATGAATGGACGTGAAGTTACACTGCTCTCATCTGTTACCTCTACCGGCCCGTAGCACCCCTCATTAGGATAAATTAATGGGCATTTCTGCCTTGTCTCTATTGGGATTCTGTTATCAGCACAACCAATTGAGCAGAGTTTGATCTGAGTACTGGGCTGAAACCCAGAGGCAGTGTGTGTGTGTGTGCTTGCGTGCGTCCTTGTGCGTGTGCTTGCGTGCATGCATGTGGTGTGTGTATGTGTACAGGAAGGGGTGTGTCCCTCTCTTTAATCTTCCAGCATCTGCTCCATGACAGCGGAACATCAATATTTCTCTATTTATTAAGTATACATTATGATAAACCCACAGTGGGTTCACTAGGTTTCTCTCTCTCTCTCTCTCTCTCTCTCTCTCTCTCTCTCTCTCTCTCTCTCTCTCTCTCTCTCTCTCGTCGTTGAGGGATTTATTAATGATTTATACACTTAATATCAATATTGTTGTGTTAATATTCCACAAACTGACCCCCAAAACTTTGAGTTGTTTAAAGGTACAGTCTGGGATCTGGGAATCTGTTAAGAAAGCGCTTCGGGTTGTGTAAGGTAAAGTCTGCAGTGTGGTGGTACCTAGAGATTTGGGTCTCTTTTAGAGCAGAGAAGACTGAGTTAAAAGGGGTCAGAGTGTGAAAGCTATGAAGCAGATGTGTTCCTGGAAATACAACAGTGCAGCCTGGGTGTGATAGACTATGGATCCCCATAGTAATAGATTTACATTTTAGTCATTTAGCAGACGCTCTTATCCAGAGCGACTTACAGTTAGCGAGTGCATACATTTCTTTCATACAGGCCCCCCGTGGGAATCGAACCCACAACCCTGGCGTTGAAAGCGCCATGCTCTACCAACTGAGCTATACGGGATAGAGTAGTAGATAGAGTAGGTCCTGAGCTGAAGAACAGCCAGACATAGAAAACCATCCTCATCTAATTTCTTTGTCACTGTGATGTGTTAGAGACCTGACATATTTGACATACCATGTCTGACATCCAAGCAAAAACCTTCATTTAGAGAGAGAGGGGGTTGCTATTGTGAAACTACAAAAACAATCTTCACAATTATGGTTCTCTAGCCTATCTCTCCCTCTTTAATATTACTTTTGGGCCTTTACAGGGAGCCAGCAGTGGGCCTGGGGATGTGAGATTGCAGCCATTGCTCTGGGTACTGAATGTGATTTATTTATTTAGTTATTTGTTGTGTCGTGTCACTGCTGTGCCTCAATAGGCGTAGTACATCACGAGTTCTTCTCAGCCTCCAAGAGTTAATGCCTCAAATAAAACAGGTGTCATGGTAACTCACAATCACAAAGCTGTCCTGTTCCAGGTTCCAAAAATTTTTTAAATAGAGAAATTAACCTTCTTAATGTTATTCTGCCCGGGGCTTGCTATCCGTTAACTCAAAAGGCTTCAGTGCTCTGCTACAGTCCCTCAGAGAGTCAATAGCTAGATAGAGAGCAATCTATTAATGTAGCGGCCAAACAACTGAGCCACATATGATTGCTGACTCCCAGCCAGCATGAGGTCAGGGGCTAAAGGATTGTTTATGCCTGTGTGCTCAGGTGCATGGATCGTGTTAAATGTGAAGAAAAAAAATGGATTAACGTATTGATGGTCAGTCATTATGTGGCTAGGGCATGTTTATTGAGGTTATTGATCTAGAATTCCCTCTGACAGAGTCACATTTCTAACAGCAGACAGAAGATGGCTTCGTACCAAATGGCACCCTATTCCCTTTATAGTGGACTCCTTTTGACTAGAGCCTAAAAGTAGTGCATTATAAAAGAAATAAGGTGCCATTTGGGATTCAACCAAGATGTATGGGAACATTCCTGAACCACAGCTTTCAATAATGCAGCAGCCATTGTGTGGGGCTGGTAATGTAATGTGTCCTAGTCACTGCTCACACACACACACACACACACCACCCACAAACACACACCACACACACACCACACAAATATTGTGCTCTTTAAGATGACACTTAGAGAATTAGGGTACCCATTAAAGGTGTTACAACCTCTTAGATGTTAAGTACCCTATTTGGATTGGTTCCGACTGACATATTGGTGTACAAAGCGCTCTGTGAACGTCGTAGGGTTCCGTGTCTTATAGTGCCAGAAAGCCCCATCTCTATGCTCTCCGCTTCCACTCTCCCAGCAGAGCTGATTTTAAGTATCAGGTTTCAGACCCTACATTTGCATATGGAGTGATGTGTCACATTTTCAGATCTATCCAAACAAAGGAACGATTTCCTGTGTCTGTGAAACTCACCGCTGCGCTTGTCATAGTGCATATGAAACGGGAGAATCTAGCAGATTTATCAATAGTCGTTTTATCTCACTGTGATATTCTCAGCTGGATTTAAAGCTCTCAACAGGAAAGAATACTAAATCACTTCATAGAATTGAACTAAGACTAATTTCCCTTGGTCACAGACAGATGAAATCAATTTGTGCTTAAAGCTGAACCTGTAACGAGTAGGGGTGTGCCGAGTAGTCGGACAAAACGAGTATCGTAATGCATATGGGCAATTTTCTGGATTCAATTATGAGCCGAGTAGTTCTATAGTCTAAATAACTCAACTGGCTGTCTGTAAAGAGAAGGGCAGGCTGTACCTTGATCCTGCTGCTCTGATTGGATAGAGTGAAGCTGTATTTCTCCGTCAATTCTCTTCATAATTTCACCCGATCAGTTTTCATCGCATGTTTTCAGTCTGATCATTTAGATTGCTACTGCCTGCTACTATGATACATCACATGGCATAATGTGCATAATATCTAACAAGCGGGGCAAGGGAAGGGAAAAAGATGAAACGCTGATGCGCATTCTGAGTGACAGCAAACTTGGCTGCCTGCTGCAAGTTGAGGACACACACACACACACACACCCCTCCGCGCGCTGCTCCTAATTTGCAATTTTTTTGGAATAAGAATGTGCAGGGAGGTATTTTGCCAACATCTACTTAGGCATATTAAAACACTTCAGCTATCATCCGATCCAATCCGACTATCAATTGTCAATTTACGGATACGATTGCGAATACGAGTATGGCCAGGTCGGCACACCCCTAGTAATGAGTCTGCACACATTTGAGTGGTGTCTCTGCACCGCTCAGTGGACGTTTCTGAGAAAATTCTCTGTCTGCAGTTAAACTGAACAAAAATTCAAACGCAACATGCAACAATTTCAAAGATTTTACTGAGTTACAATTCATATGAGGAAACCAGTAAATTGAACAAATTGCATTTGTCCCTAATCTATATATTTCACATGACTGGGAATAGAGATACCTTTTTAAAAAATGGGCCTCACAATGGGCCTCAGGATCTCATTGCGGTATTTTTGTGTATTCAAATTGCCAATCGATAAAATGCAATTGTGTTCGTTGTCCGTAGCTTATGCCTGCCCATACCATAACCCCACCGCCACCATGGGGCAATGTTGACATCAGTAAACAGCTCGCCCACAAGACGCTATACACATACACGGTTGGACGTCCTGCCAAATTCTCTAAAACGATGTTGGAGGCAGCTTATGGTAGAGAAATGAACGTTCCATTCTCTGGCAACCGCAATGGTGGACATTCCTGCAGTCAGCATGCCAATTGCACGCTCCCTCAAAACTTGAGACATCTGTGGCATTGTGTTGTGTGACAAAACTGCATATTTTAGAGTGGCCTTCTATTGTCCCCAGCACAAGGTGCACCTGTGTAATGATCAGCTTCTTGATAGGATTATCTTGGCAAAGGAGAAATGCTTACTAACAGGGATGTAAACAAAATTGTGCACAACATTTTAGAGAAATTCGCTTTTTGTGCATATGGAACATTTCTGGAATCTTTTATTTCACTTTACATGTTGCGATCATATTTTTGTTCAGTGTATATGCAATGGTGCCAATATTGTACTGTCACTAAGTATGATCATATTTATTTTAAAGTTATAAGAAATGTGAAATCTTATTGTAGGTCGTTTAAAATTTGATTATTACTATATTTAGAAACCATGTCAGTCATTTCAAGCCCTATTGCCCCACTTCTGTTGAAAAGGTCCTGTGTAGCTCAGTTGGTAGAGCATGGTGTTTGCAACGCCAGGGTTGTGGGTTCAATTCCCAAGGGGGCCAGTATGAAAAAGTATGCACTCACTAACTGTAAGTCGCTCTGGATAAAAGCGTCTGCTAAATGACTAAAATGTAAACTGTGAAAAGGAAATCAAATCATATATGATTTTTCATCTTTTGATAATATTTGTACTATGTACTTGAGCTTGTGTCATCAAAAGTGAGTACACCTCAGCTATTTATAACTATTTTTTACCAGAAAGGTGAGTTCTAGACAACAATCTTACCAGTTATTGTTTATGGCCATCTCATGAAAAATAATTACGTTTGGGTATGTCTATTTAGGTGGAAATAAAAATGTTACCCTTTCATTCAACTGGTAGGTGTTATATTTTCATCACACAAGGAAGGCTGAATGAGAATATGGGAGAAAGGATGGAGGGGGGAATGGGGGAGGATGAGAGAGGCTGAATGTGGGCTGGGGAGGAAGAGAGGGAAACTAGGGAATAGAGAGGGGGAGAGACTAAGGAAAATGAGGAGGGGTAATAGTGAGGGGAGATGGCGGCTGGGGGGGTATGAAGCCTTGAGGAGAAGGAGGGAGGAGGCTGGGGAGGAGGAGGGAGGAGGCTAGGGTGTCTGGGGGATGAAGAGGGAGGAGGCTAGGGGGAGGATGAAGCCTGGGGGATGAAGAGGGAGGTGGCTGAAGGAGGGAGGTAGAGAGAAGGGAAGAGGTAACATTGAGGGAGGAGGTCACCTGTCTGAGCGTACGGAGGAATAGAGGTGACAGCCACCAGGGGTCTTTTCACAGTCCCCAGATCCTGAACAAATTCAAGAAAGCGTACTGTAATATATAGAGCCATTATTACATCTCATATTGCACAAATGAACAGCAAACCAGGTTTAAAAAAACAGATAAAGCAACACCTCACGGCACAACGCCTCTCCCCTATTTGACCTAGAGAGTTTGTGTGTATGTATTGATATGTAGGCTACGTGTCCTTGAGCTGTTCTTGTCTATTAATGTTCTGTATTATGTCATGTTTCATGTTTTGTGTGGACCGCACGAAGAGTAGCTGCTGCTTTCTCAACAACTAATGGGGATCCTAATAAAATACCAAATACCAAACACAGGATATTAAAGCACACCCCATTGTTATTTATATTATGTAGTTATTACTATTTTATTTTATTAGTATTTTATTTATTTTTCATTACAATGTCCTTACCACCTATATTTCATTAATTTACTGTAAACAACTTTTGTTAAATTGCATTATATATCATATTATATATATATAAATATATACACTGAGTGTACAAAACATTATTTCCATTACATAGACTGACCAGTTGAATCAAGGTTAAAGCTTGAATCCCTTAATGATGTCACTTGTTAAATCTACTTCAATCGGTGTAGATGAAGGGGAGGAGACAGGTTAAATATAAATAATACTTTTTAAACCTTGAGACAATTGAGACATGGATTCTGTATGTGTGTCAGTCAGTGTGAATGGGCAAGACAAAATATTTATATTTCTCATACCAATAAAGCAATTTGAATTTGAATTTGAGAGAGAGAGAACAAAAAAAACAATAGACTTCACTTCTAGCTAGCAGAACTAAAGGGCTACCTGGACTCATCTTCAATAGAGCAGCCAGATATATAAAGTCTAATCAAAGCCTTACTGCAAGAAGCTGGCTCACCCATCCCTGGGTAGTGCAACAGCACTGGAGAATATTCTGCAGTAGGAAAGTAAGCATATTAATACTCCATTTGAGCTAATGTGTCTCAATGGGGCATTGCACATGAAATGGCATGCTAGCTCCTGGCAAAGAAAAGCTGGAGTCAAGCGGCCAAAAATGCTGAGAAAAAATAGTAAATCTGCCTGAGAAGTAGATGTGTCTTAAAAGAGCAAAGCCATATACATACCCAACTTACAGCACCAGTCAAAAGTTTGGACACACCTACTCATTCAAGGGTTTTTCTTTATTTTTACTACATTGTAGAATAATAGTGAAGACATCAAAACTATGAAATAACACATATGGAATCATGTAGTAACCCAAAAAGTGTTAAACAAAAAACTCCATCACTCTCCTTATTGGTAAAATAGCCCTTACACAGCCTGGAGATGTGTTGGGTCATTGTCCTGTTGAAAAACAAATGATAGTCCCACTAAGCCCAAACCAGATGGGATGGCATATCGCTGCAGAATGCTGTGGTAGCCATGCTGGTTAAGTGTGGCTTGAATTCTAAATAAATCTCAGACTGTGTCACCAGAAAAGCACCCCCACACCATAACACCTCCTCCTCAATGCTTTATGGTGGAAACTACACATGCGGAGATCATCCGTTCACCCACACCGGTTGGAACCAGAAATCTCCAGTTTGGACTCCAGACCAAAGGACACATTTCCACCGGTCTCCTCTGAACAGTTGATGTTGAGATGTGTCTGTGACTTGAACTCTGTGGTGCAATTTCTGAGGCTGGTAACTCTAATGAACGTATCCTCTGCAGCAGATGTAACTCTGGGTCTTCCATTCCTGTGGTGGTTCTCATGAGAGACAGTTTCATCATTGTGCTTGACGGTTTTTGCGACTGCACTTGAAGAAACTTTAAGAAAGTTCTTGAAATGTTCCGTCTTGACTGACCTTCATGTCTTAAAGTAATGATGTACTGTCGTTTCTCTTTGCTTATTTGAGCTGTTCTTGCCATAATATGGACTTGGTCTTTTACCAAACTTTTGACTGGTAGTGTACATGTAACTGCCAAAATAATGGAAATACCAACATAAATTGTTTTAATAGGCCTTTGGGCCATCACGAGCCAGAACCGCTTCAATGCACATTGGCATAGATTCGACATGTGTCTGGAACTCTATTGGAGGGACGCGACACCATTACTCTACAAGAAATTCCATAATATGGTGTTTTGTTGATGGAAAACACTGTGTCAGGCACCTCTCCAGAAACTCCCATAAGTGTTCAACTGGGTTTTGATCTGGTGACTGAGATGGCCATGGCATATGGTTTACATCGTTTTCATGCTCATCAAACCATTCAGTGACCACTCGTGCCCTGTGGATGGGGGCATTGTCATTCTATGGGGGCATAGCCATGGTAGCCAAAATAATGGCCAAAATAATGGCCTGCCCAGCATTTTTATACATGACCCTAAGCATGATGGGATGTTAATTGCTTAATTAACTCAGGAACCACACCTGTGTGGAAGCACCTGCTTTCAATACACTTTGTATCCCTCATTCACTCAAGTGTTTCCATTATTTTGGCAGTTACAAAACATTAAGAACACCTTCCTAATATTGATGCTGGCCCATATTGACTCCAATGCTTCCCATGGTTGTGTCAAGTTGGCTGGATTGTCCTTTGGGTGGTGGACCATTCTTGGTACACATGGAAAACTGTTGAGCGCAAACAATTCAGCAGCGTTGCAGTTCTTGACACAAACCGGTGCGCCAGGCACCTGCTAACATACACGTTCAAAGGCGCTTAAATCTTTTGTCTTGCCCATTCACCCTCTGAATGGCACACATGCACAATCTATGTCTCAATTGTCTCAAGGTTTAAAAATCCTTCTTTAACCCGTCTCCTCCACTTCATCTACACTGATTGAAGTGGATTTAACAAGTGACACCAATAAGGGATCATAGCTTTCACCTGGTCAGTCTATGTCATGGAAAGAGCAGGTAAAGGAACTTGTAGATTGAATCTAGTGATTGTTTAGTAGAAGACAATAAATAACATTTCAAATGTTTCAAACTACTATACCCTTGGGAAGCAAACTCTCTCTCTCTCTCTCTCTCTCTCTCTCTCTCTCTCTCTCTCTCTCTCTCTCTCTCTCTCTCTCTCTCTTTCTCTCTCTCTCTCTCTCTCTCTCTCTCGCTGATTTATACGCTGCACACATGAAAACACTAACGCATTCACGCACGGAAACACACACACACTTGCATGCAGGCTGCGCATACACACACTCCTGCTCAGTGTGCCTGGAGACGGATGGGATTTATCTTAACCAGCAGAGCAGCACATTACTCAGTAGCGCTCCAAGGCTGTGTGCATGTTTGTGCTTGAGTGCCTGTGTGTGTGTTTATGTGTGTGTGTGTATGCCTGAGTGCTGTGTGCCTTTATATGTCTGCACGACTGTCTGCCATACCATCACGTATGGAAATATTATGCGTCTACACGATTAAGCTGCAACAACTGGTCATCATAAGTGGAGGTGAATATTCTCCACTGGGCTCAAACACTGTAATGTTGTCATCAGATTAGGGGAGATGTATGACAGAAAGACTGTCCTTTACCACACCATTGATCTGTGTGTTCAACGCTAGCTTTTATAGGGCCAGAATTACACCTGACAACACAGATATATGGCTGAGGAATAGACCTGGGTGACAGAGGTATTGGGCCTGGGCAGGAACAATGGGCTTGAGAAAGCACAAGATAAAGGCCTGACTAATGACAGAAAGACAGAGGGGGTGGGAGAGGGGGGGCAGCAGTGCTTAATTTGTATGGTTTTAACTGTTTGCAATGTAAAAATTATAATAAGACCGATCAGGGTTAAATCACATTGACTCCTTGTTAATTCTCCTGCCCCCTAAACCCCCCACCCCATAGGCCTAATGTGAAAATGCATATTTTCAGCCCGAGCCTGATATTCTGAGAAATGATCGTGACTGGGCTTGGGTTTGGGCAGTCTTGTATGTGATCGTTGCTGTGGTGAGAGAGAAACGAATGCCTGTATCTCACTCCCTCTACGGTATTTGCTTTGATAGACATGAGCCTGCAACTCTCTCTCCATCTCTCCAGCATTGCACTTGTTACATTTATTAAAAGTTATTTAATTGTAGCCTACTGTTATGCTTAGATATGCAACACTATTTGCAGTTGAATACTAGTCTTTATCACGTTGTTGACGGTAGCCTACCTGAATGCTGGCCTATAGAGTGCATGCGGGGACACATCTGCAGTTTGATAAGAACAGACAGTAGCCCACTTCAGCAACAACATTTTAAACCAACTGAAATCTGTTCGGGAACATCAATATTTAACTGTTTTCACAACAAAACGTATTTCATTAAACTGTTGAGAGGCCCTCTCTGTGCCCTCAAGAAAGGAATGAAAGAAGAGAGAGATGATCCGATGGAAATGCATGCAACTGTGGTGAGGTATTCTGCGTGTCAGCCTATTAATTAAACAATTATAAAATAGGCCCTATTATTAGCATACTATTCCTAATTAAATACATATTCACCTATAATTGTATGCTGCCTGCAAAATCAATGAACCACCAGCATCACATAGGCCTCTCCCAGCCTCAAGGATATCAAGTTTGGTACCCTAACCAGTCCATACAGAGTGTGCAAAGCTGTCATCAACGCAAAGGGTGATTACTTTGAAGAATCTCAAATAAAAAAGATATTTTGATTTGTTTAACATTGTTTTGGTTACTACATGATTTCATGTGTTATTTCATAGTTCTGATGTCTTCACTATTATTCTACAATGTAGAAAATAGTAAAAATAAAGAAAACCCTTGAATGAGTAGGTGTGTCCAAACTTTTGACTGGTATATATACATATATATTTTTTTAAATATAGAAATTACTGAGGTCTGGACCTTGGTGTGCTCATATGTACAGTGGGGAAAAAAAGTATTTAGTCAGCCACCAATTGTGAAAGTTCTCCCACTTAAAAAGATGAGAGAGGCCTGAAATTTTCATCATAGGTACACGTCAACTATGACAGACAAAATGAGGGAAAAAAATCCAGAAAATCACATTGTAGGATTTTTAATGAATTTATTTGCAAATTATGGTGGAAAATAAGTATTTGGTCACCTACAAACAAGCAAGATTTCTGGCTCTCACAGACCTGTAACTTCTTATTTAAGAGGCTCCTCTGTCCTCCACTCGTTACCTGTATTAATGGCACCTGTTTGAACTTGTTATCAGTATAAAAGACACCTGTCCACAACCTCAAACAGTCACACTCCAAACTCCACTATGGCCAAGACCAAAGAGCTGTCAAAGGACACCAGAAACAAAATTGTAGACATGCACCAGGCTGGGAAGACTGAATCTGCAATAGGTAAGCAGCTTGGTTTGAAGAAATCAACTGTGGGAGCAATTATTAGGAAATGGAAGACATACAAGACCACTGATAATCTCCCCTCGATCTGGGGCTCCACGCAAGATCTCACCCCCGTGGGGTCAAAATGATCACAAGAACGGTGAGCAAAAATCCCAGAACCACACGGGGGGATCTAGTGAATGACCTGCAGAGAGCTGGGACCAAAGTAACAAAGCCTACCATCAGTAACACACTACGCAGCCAGGGACTCAAATCCTGCAGTGCAAGATGTGTCCCCCTGCTTAAGCCAGTACATGTCCAGGCCCGTCTGAAGTTTGCTAGAGTGCATTTGGATGATCCAGAAGAGGATTGGGAGAATGTCATATGGTCAGATGAAACCAAAATAGAACTTTTTGGTAAAAACTAAACTTGTCGTGTTTGGAGGACAAAGAATGCTGAGTTGCATCCAAAGAACACCATACCTACTGTGAAGCATGGGGGTGGAAACATCATGCTTTGGGGCTGTTTTTCTGCAAAGGGACCAGGACGACTGATCCGTGTAAAGGAAAGAATGAATGGGGCCATGTATCGTGAGATTTTGAGTGAAAACCTCCTTCCATCAGCAAGGGCATTGAAGATGAAACATGGCTGGGTCTTTCAGCATGACAATGATCCCAAACCAGCCCGGGCAACGAAGGAGTGGCTTCGTAAGAAGCATTTCAAGGTCCTGGAGTGGCCTAGCCAGTCTCCCGATCTCAACCCCATAGAAAATCTTTGGAGGGAGTTGAAAGTCTGTGTTGCCCAGCGACAGCCCCAAAACATCACTGCTCTAGAGGAGATCTGCATGGAGGAATGGGCCAAAATACCAGCAACAGTGTGTGAAAACCTTGTGAAGACTTACAGAAAACGTTTGACCTGTGTCATTGCCAACAAAGGGTATATAACAAAGTATTGAGAAACTTTTGTTATTGACCAAATACTTATTTTCCACCATAATTTGCAAATAAATTCATTAAACATTTTCTGGAAAAGAAATTCTCATTTTGTCTGTCATAGTTGACGTGTACCTATGATGAAAATTACAGGCCTCTCTCATCTTTTTAAGTGGGAGAACTTGCACAATTGGTGGCTGACTAAATACTTTTTTTCCCCACTGTAGCTACGGCTCTGAGGCCAACCATAGTAGACTAGTGTGTCTGCTGTGCATTGTGTTGGTCACAGTTCCAGTACCTCAGAGCAAGAGAGAGAGAGAGAAGTCAGAGAATACTAGCTAGCAGAGAGACCAGGGACTAATGACATCTCTGCCTCTTATTGTCACTGTGCCCCTGAGACCGGCTCTCTTAATTACAGTTACACTGACTACAGTATCATCTGTCTGTCTATCTATCTGGAGCAAACACATGACACAGCTCAACCATTTACTCCTATCGGCTCATAATGACAGAGGCGAAGGTCGAGAGCCATGCGTCCTCCGAAACACGTCCCTGCCAAGCCGCACTGCTTCTTGACACACTGCTTGCTTAATCTGGAAGCCAGCCACACCAATGTGTCGGAGGAAACGCAATACAACTGCCGACCATGTCAGCGTGCATGCGCCCGGCCCGCCACAGGAGTCACTAGAGCGCGATAGGACAAGGATATCCCGGCCGGCCAAACCCTCCCCTAACCCGGACGACGCTGGACCAATTGTACGCCGCCTCATGGGTCTCCTGGTCACAGCCGGCTGCAACACAGCCCGGGATCGAACCCGGGTCTGTAGTGACGTCTCTAGCACTGCAAGTTCCTGACCACTTTATGGTCACCTTTATTTGATGGCCTTGCAAGACTGGTAAACACGTGACCTGGTCAGGGAAAAACATGGAAGGGATTACTGTAAGAACTATTCCTTATTCTGAGTACTGAAACTACCCCTGTCTCACCTATTACAGTGGAAACAACATTGCCTGGAGACTTTTCCGCCGGCTACAACACAGTGGAAAAACACTATCTGTGGGTTTGTAACTATAGCGCAAGACCACAACCATTATACTCCCCCTTCCCCCTTCTGTTACTTTTGCTGGTTTCTCCCAATCATCTCTGTTCATTTTGGCTTCCATTAACATGATATAACCCAGTCCATTCTTATCTAGTTCTTATCTCTCCATCTTAAGTTAATTATGTCCATTTAGTTGCACATGATGTGCCATGTGGTTCCCTCTGAGGTACATGATATGTGCCCTGGACACTAGATGACACATGCAGCACAACCATTATGGCAGAGTACAAGTGCTTGTGACTCTCCACAATCTCTTTCTAGCCCTCTCCATCTGTTTATCTCTCCTTCTGTTTATCTATTTTTTTCTTTCTACTCTCTCTCTCTCTGTCTCCCTCACTCCCTCACTCTCTCACTCCCCCCTCTAAAAAAAGGCCTCCTATCCTCCATGAGTGAGTGAGAAGCCCTCCTCTGACCATCCCACCCTCCTCCATCCTGTCACTTCTATTGTTAAGTCTCCAATTAGATTGGGCAACCCGCTGCTTTCTTGGAGCCGGGCCACAAAGAGGTTTTAGCACCTTACATGTGATTTAAGAGTCTGGGTTGGGCTGGGCACAGACAGGCTGTTCACAGAAAACACACAGCCTGGACAGACAACAACACACAGCTAGAACATGGGGGAAGGAAAAATAATACATTTACCCTCAGATTGACCCTCAGATAGATGTGTCTGCCAGGCATTCACATCTATCAAGACTGACGGATATGGGTTTTGAGGCAGAGGATGTCTTACAAAGACAGAAATAAAGATAGAGATAGAACAAAAGGGAAAAGAAAGAGAAATTGATGATGTACAAAAGTGCAAAGGTGCAATGGTAACATAAACATATGTTCTGTGTTTTTACTTACCCTGATCATACCTGAATGGTCATTCATGGCTCCAACTCCATTCTGAATCTGCACCATTCTAATGTCAACAAACCAGACATTTTGCCCAGTAGAGGCAGACACACCCATACAGCAAAGTCTTCCTCCCACCCACAAAGATATAGGATCACTCATTATGAAAGATGGGGCTGTAATTCCCTATACCACATACAGTTGAAGTTGGAAGTTTACATACACTTAGGTTGGAGTCATTAAAAATCATTTTTCAACCACTCCACAAATTTCTTGTTAACAAACTATAGTTTTGGCAAGTCGGTTAGGACATCTACTTTGTGCATGACACAAGTAATTTTTCCAACAATTGTTTACAGACAATCACAATTCCAGTGGGTCAGAAGTTTACACTAAGTTGACTGTGCCTTTAAACAGCTTGGAAAATTCCAGAAAATGATGTCATGGCTTTAGAAGCTTCTGATAGGCTAATTGACATAATTTGAGTCAATTGGAGGTGTACCTGTGGATGTATTTCAAAGCCTACCTTCAAACTCAGTGTCTCTTTGCTTGATATCATGGGAAAATCAAAAGAAATCAACCAAGACCTCCGAAAAAATATTGTAGACCTCCACAAGTCTGGGTCATCTTTGGGAGTAATTTCCAAACGCCTGAAGGTACCACGTTCATCTGTACAAACAACAGTATGCAAGTATAAACACCATGGGACAACACAGCCATCATACCGCTCAGGAAGGAGACGCGTTCTGTCTCCTAGAGATGAATGTACTTTGGTGCGAAAAGTGCAAATCAATTCCAGAACAACAGCAAAGGACCTTGTGAAGATGCTGGAGGAAACAGGTACAAAATTATCTATGTCCACAGTAAAACAAGTCCTATATCGACATAACCTGAAAGGCCGCTCAGCAAGGAAGAAGCCACTGCTCCAAAACCGCCATAAAAAAGCCAGACTACGGTTTGCAACTGCACATGGGGACAAAGATCGTACTTTTTAGAGAAATGTCCTCTGGTCTGATGAAATAAAAATAGAACTGTTTGGCCATAATGACCATCATTATGTTTGGAGGAAAAAGGGGGTACTTGCAAGCCGAAGAATACCATCCCAATCGTGAAGCACGGGGGTGGCAGCATCATGCTGTGGGGGTGCTTTGCTGCAGGAGGGACTGGTGCACTTCACAAAATAGATGGCATCATGAGGAAGGAAAATTATGTGGATATATTGAAGCAACATCTCAAGACATCAGTCAGGAAGTTAAAGCTTGGTCGCATATGACTCTTCCAAATGGACAATGACCCCAAGCATACTTCCAAAGTTGTGGCAAAATGGCTTAAGGACAACAAAGTCAAGGTATTGGAGTGGCCATAACAAAGCCCTGACATCAATCCTATAGAAAATGTGTGGGCAGAACTGAAAAAGCGTGTGCGAGCAAGGGGGCCTACAAACCTGACTCAGTTACACCAGCTCTGTCAGGAGGAATGGGCCAAAATTCACCCAACTTATTGTGGGAAACTTGTGGAAGGCTACCCGAAGCTTTTGACCCAAGTTAAACAATTTAAAGGCAATGCTACCAAATACTGATTGAGTGTATGTACACTTCTGACCCACTGGGAATTTGATGAAATAAATAAAAGCTGAAATAAATCATTCTCTCTACTATTATTCTGACATTTCACATTCTTAAAATAAAGTGGTGATCCTAACTGACATAAGACAGGGCATTTTTACTAGGATTAAATGTCAGGAGTTGAAATGTATTTGGCTAAGGTGTATGGAAACTTCCCACTTCAACTGTACAGTACATTCAGAAAGTATTCAGACCCCTTGACATTGTTATGTTACAGCCATATTCTAAAATGCATTAAATAAATACAAGTCATCATCAATCTACACACAATAATGACAAATCAAAAACAGGTTTTTAGAAATTTTAGCAAATTCATTTAAAATAAAAAACAGAAATACCTTATTTACATAAGTATTCAGACCCTTTGCTATGAGACTCCAAATTGAGCTCAGGTGAAACCTGTTTCCATTGATCATCGTTGAGATGTTTCTAAAACTTGATTGGAGTCCACCTGTGGTAAATTCAATTGATTGGACATGATTTGGAAAGGCACACACATGTCTATATTAGGTCCCACAGTTGACAGTGCATGTCAGAGCAAAAACCATGACATGAGGTCGAAGGAATTGTCCGTAGAGCTCCGAGACAGGATTGTGTCGAGGCACAGACCTGGGGAAGGGTACCAAAACATTTCTGCAGCATTGAAGGTCCCCAAGAACACAGTTGCCTCCATCATTCTTAAATGGAAGAAGTTTGGAACCACCAAGAAGGTGAAGCATGATGGTGGCAGCATCATGCTGTGAGGATGTTTTTCAGTGGCAGGGACTGGGAGACTAGTCAGGATCGAGGGAAAGATGAACAGAGGAAAGTACAGAGAGATCCTTGATGAAAACCTGCTCCAGAGAGCTCAGGGCCTCAGACTGGGGCGAAGGTTCACCTTCCAACAGGACAACGACCCTAAGCACACAGCCAAGACAATGCAGAAGTGGCTTCGGGACAAGTCTCTGAATGTCCTTGAGTGGCCCAGCCAGAGCCCGGACTTGAACCCGATCGAACATCTCTGGAGAGACCTGAAAATAGCTGTGCAGCGATGCTCTCCATCCAACCTGACAGAGCTTGAGAGGATCTGCAGAGAAGAATGGGAGAAACTCCCCAAATACAGGTGTGCCAAGCTTGTAGCGTCATACCCAAGAAGACACGAGGCTGTAATCGCTGCCAAAGATGCTTCAACAAAGTACTGAGTAAAGGGTCTGAATACTTATGTAAATGTGATATTTCAGTTTTTTATTTCTTATAAATTTGCACAAAAAAAATTTAAACCTCTTTTTGCTTTGTCATTATGTGGTATTGTGTGTAGATTGATGAGGGGGGAAAAAAACTATTTAAGCAATTTTAGAATAAGGCTGTAACGTAACAAAATGTGGAAAAAGTCAAGGGGTCTGAATACTTTCCGAATGCACTGTATTTTCAACGTCCGGAAAACGCGTATTTTCAACATCCAGAAAATAAGTATTTTCAACTTTCATTCAGAACCGAAAATTAACCTCATTTCAACGTCCGGAAAAGATGCCTTTTCAACGTCCTGGAAAATATGTATTTTAAACGTACGTAAAATACACATTTTCACCTTTCAATCAGATCCTAAATTGAACCTAACTTCAATGTCTGGAAAATACAGGTTTTAGACGTTTTTCTAGTTTTGCGGGGGCAGCATTTTTTGGTCTCACCTAAGGTGGCAGAACGGCAAGGACCGGCCCTGTTTATAGTGCACTACTTTTGACCTTAGACCTATGGGCCCTGGTCAAAAGTAGTGCACTATATAGGTGTCACGAATTCAGCCGAGGCTGCCCCTCCTCCTTGCTCAGGCAGGCTTCGGCGTTCGTCGTCACCGGAGTACTAGCTGCTACCGATCCATGTTTTTATGTTCGACTTGTTTTGTCTGTATTGGTCTCACCTGTTTCCCATCATGTAATTATGTCTTCCCTATTTAACCCTCTGGCTCACACTGTGTGTTGTGCGTGTTTGTCCATGTTTTGGTTGTCGTATGTGAGGGGGTTTGTTCCTCCCTGCGTGGAGGTATGTTCTTTAAGATACCTACGAGTAAAGTACGTTTTCGATTAGCTCTGTGTCCTGCGCCTGACTTCGTCCTATCGCATTACACTGACGCCTTGACAGAAACACGCACCAAATATGGAGTCAGCAGGTACAGCCATGCCAGCCGGATCGATGGAGGAACGCGTCCAACAACAAGCGACCATGATCCAGGCTCTCGGCACCGCAATGGAACGCGTGGTGAATACTATGGAGCGATGGGAGAGAGGAGGTTTTCCTATACCTCCTCCAACTACACCACCACCTACACCGCTGTCCACCTTTTCACCACCTGGGTCCAGTGGGATTCGGCTCTCACTCCCGAGGGCATATGACGGTACAGCTGCCGGGTGTCAGGGTTTTCTGCTCCAGGTAGAGCTATACCTGGCAACCATCCACCTGGCTCCCTCGGGATAAGAGAGCGTGTCCGCCCTCAAACCCCAAGTCTGTCCGGGAAAGCGCTCGAGTGGGCCAACGCCGAGTGGGGTGGAATAGACGCAGCATCTGTACGTTATGAGGAGTTTACCCGCCGCTTTCAGGCGGTATTCGATCATCCACCGGAGGGGAGAAAGGCGGGCGAACGTCTATTCCACCTCAGACAGGGGAAGAGGAGCGCACAGGATTTTGCACTGGACTTTAGGACTCTGGCTGCCAGCGCGGGATGGAATGAGAGGGCCCTTATCGACCACTACCGATGCAGCCTAAGAGAGGACGTTCGTCGGGAACTGGCCTGCAGGGACACCGACCTTAACCCGGACCAACTGGTGGATATGTCAATCAGGCTGGATTACCTGTTGGCCACCCGCGGACGTCCGGATCAGGGGCCGTCCATTCCATCCCCCAGCACCTCCGACCCTACCCCTATGGAGCTCGGAGGTGCTGCGCTTAGGGAGACTGGTAGAGGGGCCGTTCCCTGCACCAACTGTGGCTGCAGAGGACACACTGCTAGTCGGTGCTGGGGAGGGTCTTTAAGGAGTCGAGGCAGTAGGCAGAGCACTGGTGGATCATTTCAGGTGAGTAGGCACCCGACTCACCCAGAGCTCCCTGTTGCGCATATGTGTATAGATGTTGTATTTCCAGAGTTTTCCCCTCATTCCCAGCATAAGGCACTAGTAGATTCAGGCGGAGCTGGGATCTTTATTGATTGTCAGTTTTCCCGTAGTTTAGGGATTCCTATTGTGCCTGTTGCTGTGCCCTTCCCTGTACATGCCCTAGATAGTCGCCCTTTAGGGTCAGGTCTGATTAGGGAGGTCACAGCTCCACTCTGGATGAAGACGCAGGAGGGTCATGAGGAAAAAATTAGTCTCTATCTGATTGATTCTCCTGCGTTTCCAGTGGTGTTGGGGCTTCCCTGGTTAGCCTCTCATGACCCCACTATTTCATGGCAACAGAGGGCTCTCAAGGGATGGTCAAGTCAGTGCTCGGGGAGGAGTGTAGGTGTTTCCGTAGGGGCAACTACGGTGGAAAGTCTAAACCAGGTGTCCACCATGCACATTCCGCCTGAATATACCGATTTGGCTCTTGCCTTCTGTAAAAAGAAGGCGACTCAATTACCACCCCATCGTCAGGGGGATTGTGCAATGGCCCAAAACTCACTCCGCCACTCATCCACTAACCTTTCTCCCTTTCAGTGTGTGTTAGGTTATCAGCCGGTCCTGGCACTTTGGCATCAGAGCCAGATCGAGGCTCCTGCGGTAGATGAGTGGTTTCGGCGCTCAGAAGAGACCTGGAACGCTGCCCATGTACGCCTGCAGCGGGCCATCAGGCGACAAAAGGCGAGCGCCGACCGCCACCGCAGTGAGGCCCCGGTGTATGCACCGGGGGACCGGGTCTGGCTCTCGACCCGAAACCTGCCCCTTCACCTGCCCTGCCGGAAGCTGGGTCGGCGGTTTGTGGGGCCATTTAAAGTCCTGAGGAGATTGAACAAGGTTTGATATAGGTTACAGCTTCCTCTTCCTATTAACCCCTCGTTCCATGTGTCTCTCCTCAGGCCGGTAGTAGCTGGTCCACTCCAGGAGTCTGAGGTACGGGAGGTTCCTCCACCCCCACTGGACATCGAGGGGGCACCGGCGTACTCGGTCCGTTCCATCTTGGATTTGAGGCGTCGGGTGGGGGGCCTGCAGTATCTCGTGGTGTGGGAGGGGTACGGTCCGGAGGAACGATGCTGTTTCCCAAGGAGGGACATCCTCGATCCCTCCATGTTGAGGGATTTCCACCGTAGTCATCCGACTCACCCTGCTCCGCGTCCTCCTGGCCGTCCCCCAGGCCGGAGTCGGGTCAAGGTGGGGGTACTGTCACGAATTCAGCCGAGGCTGCCCCTCCTCCTTGCTCGGGCAGGCTTCGGCGTTCGTCGTCACCGGAGTACTAGCTGCTACCGATACATGTTTTTATTTTTTGACTTGTTTTGTCTGTATTGGTCTCACCTGTTTCCCATCATGTAATTATGTCTTCCCTATTTAACCCTCTGGCTCACACTGTGTGTTGTGCGTGTTTGTCCATGTTTTGGTTGTCGTATGTGAGCGGGTTTGTTCCTCCCTACGTGGAGGTATGTTCTTTAAGATACCTACGAGTAAAGTACGTTTCGATTATCTCTATGTCCTGCGCATGACTTCATCCTACCACATTACACTGACGCCTTGACAATAGGGAATAGGGTGCCATTTGGGATGTGCACTCTCAGCCTGGAGCCTGTGAAAAACTAATCTGTCCTCTAAAGTGGAGTAATATTCTGCTTCAGCTACAGTTAGGGAAAAAAGTATTTGATCCCCTGCTGATTTTGTATGTTTGCCCACTGACAAATAAATGATCAGTCTATAATTTTAATGGTAGGTTTATTTGAACAGTGAGAGACAGAATAACAACAAAAACATCCAGAAAAACGCATGTCAAAAATGTTATAAAATGATTTGCATTTTAATGAGGGAAATAATTATTTGACCCCCTCTCAATCAGAAAGATTTCTGGCTCCAAGGTGTCTTTTATACAGGTAACAAGATGAGATTAGAGCACACTCTTAAAGGGAGTGCTCCTAATCTCAGCTTGTTGCCTGTATAAAAAGATACCTGTCCACAGAAGCAATCAATCAATCAGATTCCAAACTCTCCACCATGGCAAAGACCAAAGAGCTCTCCAAGGATGTCAGGGACAAAATTGTAGACCTACACAAGGCTGGAATGGGCTACAATGTAACACCCTGGCTCTGGGACTCTATATGTTGAGCCAGGGTGTGTTCTTTCTATGTGTTATATGTCTATGTTGGGAGTTCTAGTTGTGTTTATTTCTGTGTTGGCTAGAGTGACTCCCAGTCAGAGGCAACGAGTGTCAGCTGGGGCTGGTTGTCTCTGATTGGGAGCCATATTTAAACTGTCTGTTTTCCCTTTGTGGTTGTGGGTTCTTGTTCCGTGTTGGTCTATGTTACCTAGGACGTTACGAGTCATTTGTTGTTTTTGTTTACTGTCCGTGTTTATCGCTAATGATAAATAAACATGTTCGTTCATCACGCTGCGCCTTGGTCCTCCTCTCTTAACGACGATCGTGACAGAAGAACCCACCATACTAGGACCAAGCAGCGTGTCCAGGAGCAGGCAGACTGGACATGGGAGGAAGCGCCGGGAAAGGAGATGGAGAGGCTGGCGATGGCCCAGGTGGGCAAATCGTGGTCCTGGGAGGACATGCTCGGGGGCAAAGGGCCATGGGCTAGGATTAAGGCCCTGGCGAGAGAGGAGCAGCGGCGTCAGCAGTGTCATCGTCGGACGGACGAGAGGCAACCCCAAAAAAATTTTAGGGGGGGGCACACGGCATGGGCGGCTGGGCAGCAGGAGGCTGCCACAGGGCGATTTGGAGAGGAGGCCACCGGGTTTTGGGGGGCCAGAAGGCAGGTTGGCGGAGCCTGGATGGAGAGCAGAGCCAACTCCCCGTACTCAGGCATGGCAGCATGAGACTGGGCAGGTTCCGCGGTATGCGGAGCTGCGCACTGTGCCACGAGTGGTCCGGCATAGTCCGGTACGTCCTGTGCGAGCACCCCGCACGTGTTGTGCGAAGGTGGGCATGCAGCCAGGACGGAGTGTGCCGGCTCAGCGCTCGTGGCCTCCAGTGCCTCTCCTCGGTCCCGGATATCCTGCGCCAGTGTCACGTGCTGTTATGCCAGTACGGGTACACAGCCCTGTACGTCCTGTGCTGATGCCTCACACAGAGTGTGTGAAGGTAGGCATTCAGCCAGGACGGGTTGTGGCAGCTCTTCACTCCAGGTCTCCTATCCGTCTCCACAGCCCGGTCCGGCCTGTCCCTGCTCCACGCACCAAGCCTACGGTGTGCGTCGCCAGCCCGGTCCGGCCTGTCCCTGCTCCTCGCACCAAGCCTACGGTGTGCGTCGCCAGTCCGGTCCGGCCTGTCCCTGCTCCTCGCACCAAGCCTACGGTGTGCGTCGCCAGCCTGGTCCGGCCTGTCCCTGCTCCTCGCACCAAGCCTATGGTGTGCGTCGCCAGCCCGGGTCCGGCCTGTCCCTGCTCCTCGCACCAAGCCTACGGTGTGCGTCCCACGGTCCGGCCTGTCCCTGCTCCTCGCACCAAGCCTACGGTGTGCGTCGCCAGCCGGTCCGGCCTGTCCCTGCTCGCACCAAGCCTACGGTGTGCATCGCCAGTCCGGTCCGGCCTGTCCCTGCTCCACGCACCAGGCCAGGGGTGCGCATCGTCAGCCCGGTCCGGCCCATTGCTGCTCCACGCACCAAGCCAGGGGTGCGCATCGTCAGCCCGGTCCGGCCCGTTCCTACTCCACGCACCAGGCCAGGGGTGCGCATCGTCAGCCCGGTCCGGCCCGTTCCTACTCCACGCACCACGCCAGGGGTGCGCATCGTCAGCCCGGTCCGGCCCGTTCCTACTCCACGCACCAAGCCAGGGGTGCGCATCGTCAGCCCGGTCCGGCCCGTTCCTACTCACGCACCAAGCCAGGGGTGCGAGTCGTCAGCCCGGTCCGGCCCGTTCCGGCTCCACGCACCAAGCCAGGGGGTGCGGCGTCGTCAGTCCAGCACAACCCGTGCCTGGGTCACCGGTGCCTGGTAAGGTACCGGTCAACTGCTCCACTACGGAGCTGAAGCTAACCGCTCCTGCTACGTCCAGTTCAGCTCCAGCCAGCGGGGCCAGACCGGACCAGGGGCGCTATGGGGGTTTATTGGAGGGTGGTGGGCAAGACCGGAGCCAGAACCGCCGCCGAGGAGGAATGCCCACCCAGCCCCCCCCCTGTTTTGCTCTAGTTGAGGCGCGGTCGCAGTCCGCGCCTTTAGGGGGGGGTACTGTAACACCCTGGCTCTGGGACTCTATATGTTGAGCCAGGGTGTGTTCTTTCTATGTGTTATATGTCTATGTTGGGAGTTCTAGTTGTGTTTATTTCTGTGTCAGCTGGGGCTGGTTGTCTCTGATTGGGAGCCATATTTAAACTGTCTGTTTTCCCTTTGTGGTTGTGGGTTCTTGTTCCGTGTTGGTCTATGTTACCTAGGACATTACGAGTCGTTTGTTGTTTTTGTTTACTGTCCGTGTTTATCGCTAATGATAAATAAACATGTTCGTTCATCACGCTGCGCCTTGGTCCTCCTCTCTTAACGACGATCGTGACATACAAGACCATCGCCAAGCAGCTTGGTGAGAAGGTGACAACAGTTGGTGCGATTATTCGAAACACAAAATAACTGTCAATCCCCCTCGGCCTGGGGCTCCATGCAAGATCTCAAGATCTCAGAGGAATCAGCCCAGAACTACACGGAAGGATCTTGTCAATGATCTCAAGGCAGCTGGGACCATAGTCACCAAGAAAACAATTGGTAACACACTACACCGTGAAGGACTGAAATCCTGCAGCGCCCGCAAGGTCCCCCTGCTCAAGAAAGCACATATACATGCCCGTTTGAAGTTTGCCAATGAACATCTGAATGATTCAGAGGAGAACTGGATGAAAGTGTTGTGGTCAGATGAGACCAAAATGGAGCTATTTGGCATCAATTCAACTCGCCGTGTTTGGAGGAGGAGGAATGCTGCCTATGACCCCAAGAACACCATCCCCACCGTCAAACATGGAGGTGAAAACAATATGCTTTGGGGGTGTTTTTCTGCTAACTTCACTGCATCAAAGGGACGATGGACGGGGCCATGTACCGTCAAATCTTGGGTGAGAACCTCCTTCCCTCAGCCAGGGCATTGAAAATGAGTTGTGGATGGGTATTCCAGCATGACAATGACCCAAAACACACGGCCAAAGCAACAAAGGAGTGGCTCAAGAAGAAGCACATTAAGGTCCTGGAGTGGCCTAGCCAGTCTCCAGACCTTAATCCCATAGGAAATCTGTGGAGGGAGCTGAAGGTTCGAGTTGCCAAACGTCAGCCTCGAAACCTTAATGACTTGGAGAAGATCTGCAAAGAGGAGTGGGACAAAATCCCTCCTGAGATGTGTGCAAGCCTGATGGCCAACTACAAAAAACATCTGACCTCTGTGATTGCCAACAAGGGTTTTTCCACCAAGTACTAAGTCATGTTTTGCAGAGGGGTCAAATACTTATTTCCCTCATTAAAATGCAAATCAATTGATAACATTTTTGACATACATTTTTCTGGATTTTTTTGTTGTTATTCTGTCTCTCACTGTTCAAATAAACCTACCATTAAAATTATAGACTGATCATTTCTTTGTCAGTGGGCAAACGTACAAAATCAGCAGGGGATCAAATACTTTTTTCCCTCACTGTAAGGCTCGTTGTTTTGTCAAAAAAAAATAATGTTATCTGGCCTGCCTCTGATGAGACCACAGCACCACACACACATGAACACACACACACAAACACCTTGTTAATATTAATGAATGTACATGCAAACAGCCCAGTCAAACTGACGTTTGTCAGAGGACACTGCAGTCCTCCCCTGGATTTATTGCTGATAAATATTTAATGTTTGGAATTGGATGGACGCATTCGTTCTGGAGAGATTGGCTGATACGTTAACTGGTACTGTCTGTGAGGGGATATCAGGTGAGTCCCTAATCTCCCTATTATCTCTATGCCTTGATATCAGATGGGTTTCTATGCCTTAGCTCTCTGGCTGGCAAACACATCAAGGGGCTCTAGAGTCTAGAGTCTGTTTACGCATATTGATTATATATTAGAAAAACTATTAACTATAAGCTTGGGTTCCTATACAGATCTAAGAATTGTTTAGAAAGACATTAGTAACCCAATGGCTGCTTCCTATCCTAGACTATGGTGACATCTACCAAAACACAACTAAGACCTTACTTTGTGAATTAGATGTAATTTATAACAATCTTTGCAGATTCATTCTTGGATGCCATTATAAGACACATCATTGCACAATGTATTAATCACTAAATTGGCTGTCACTCCCAAACAGAATACTACTGCATTGGTACCAATTTATTTTAAAATGTATTAACAAAAATGTACCTGTATATCTTAATGAACACCTAACTATACAAGACTCATACTACTGCTTTCGACAACAGCAGCAATTATAAATTCCAAGGGTTCATCTTGAGGTTGGAGTAAGATCTTTCAGTACAAAGGCCCAATTGACTGGAATAATTTACCTATAGAAATCAGGGCATTCAAATCACACAGTGAATTTTAGAAAGCCCTTTTCAAATGTTAAGAACAAACTGTTTGTGTTTTTAACTATTACCATGATGAGATATTTGTAAATATGTATGTGCAGTGGGGTCCAAAATGATTGACACCCTTGATAAAGATGAGCATTAATGACTGTATAAAATGTATTATTCAAATACTGAGCTATATTATCAAAATTGGGAAATGATTTATTTTATACTAAAACAATTGCTCAATGAAAGAGATTTTGTTTAACAAGTAATATTTTTGTTCCTCAAAAAGGTAGGGGTCCATATTATTGACCCCCTGTTTTCAATACCTTTCAATACCTCACCTCGCGAGGATAATGGCACTGAGCATTTTTCTAAAAAGTTGTATCATTTTACATTTTAGCAGACGCTCTTATCCAGAGCGACTTACAGTTAGTGAGTGCATACATTATTATTTTCATACTGGCCCCCCATGGGAATCAAACCCACAACCCTGGCATTGCAAACACCATCCCTGCCGGCCAAACCCTCCCCTACCTTGGACAACGCTTGTGCGCCGCCCCATGTCTCCCGGTCGCGGCCAGCTACGACAGAGCCTGGATTCGAACCAGGATCTCTAGTGGCACAGTTAGCACTGCGATGCAGTGCCTTAGACCACTGCGTCACTCGGGAGGTTATGAGTTGGAGAACATATTGGGAGGGATCTTACACCCTTCCTCCATACAGAATCCTTTCAGATCCTTAATATCCTTTGTCTGCGCTTATGGACCGCCCTCTTCAATTCAAACCACAGGTTTTCAATGGGTTTCATGTCCTGGTACTGGGTAAAGTTCATGATGCCCTTGGGCCCCAGGCCCAGTGGAAGCAAAATAGCCCCATAACATCAAAGATCCACCACCATATTTTACACTAGGTTATTTTCTGCTCATGCATTCTCATTCAGGGAATGAATGAGCATGAAAATATGATTGGCCACCCTTTTTGCCACCCCATTCTCATTGGGTCAAAGTCTGAGGTAGAGACGAACAGAGCGGTTTCTGTTTTCTTCCTACAAATTTTGCTCGAACATTTAAATGATTGGAGCTATTAGCAATTATGGTTCTATTCCTGAAAGGTAAGACTCTCAGGAACACGTACAGTGCCTTGCAAAAGTATTCATCCCCCTTGGCGTTTTCCCTATTTTGTTGCATTAAAACCTGTAATTTAAATGGATTTTTATTTGGATTTCATCTAATGGACATACACAAAATAGTCCAAATTGGTGAAGTGAAATGAAAAAAATAACTTGTTTCAAAAATTTCTAAAAAAGCAATAACGGAAGAGTGGTGCGTGCATCTGCATCCCTTTGATATGAAGCCCCTAAATAAGGGCAGGGACTGGGAAACTGGTCAGAATTGAAGGAATGATGGATGGCGCTAAATACAGGGAAACATGTTTCAGTCTTCCAGAGATTTGAGACTGGGACGGAGGTTCACCTTCCAGCAGGATAATGACCCTAAGCATACTGCTAAAGCAACACTCGAGTGGTTTAAGGGGAAACATTTCAATGTCTTGGAATGGCCTAGTCAAAGCCCAGACCTCAATCCAATTGAGAATCTGTGGTATGACTTAAAGATTGCTGAACACCAGCAGAACCCATCCAACAAAATAAACATTTTGCAATGGCCATCTCATTGAAGAGGGCAGTCCATAAGCGCAGACGAAGGATATCAAGGATCTGGAAGGATTCTGTATGGAGGAATGGTCTAAGATCCCTCCCAATGTGTTCCCCAACCCCAATGTGTTCTCCAACATGTTAGAAAAAGGCTCAGTGCCGTTATCCTCGGAAGGTGAGGTATTGAAAGCTATTGAAAACAGGGGTGTCAATAATTTGGACCCCTACAATTTTTTGAAAAATATATATTACTTGGTAGCCCTTTCCTGCAATCAATGACCAAAAGCGCCCTCTTTGGCCTCATGGATGGAATGTTATTAATATTTTTCATAATTTCATAATTTAAAAAGTTCATTTAAAAAAAACAGACAAAAATCTGGTGTTTCTATGTCAAACAGTTTTGTTATGTTTTAGTCTTCTGTGATGTAAATAATGTGTAATAATGCGATGCAAACTCAAAATGTAAGACATTTCAACTCTATATCTGACATGGTAGAGGTGTCTTCTTTTTTCTAAGCCCATAACCATGTGTGAGGTGTATACTTTTGTTTCAAAGTAGATTTGTTTACGACTACCAAGAATCCCTCTGTGTTACCCTGATTTAGCCCACTGCAGTAAAAGGTTAAACAAAATATATTTCTCTGAGCAATTGTATTAGTATAAAATAATATAATTTCACCATTTTTTGTAGCATACAATATAGCTCAGCATTTGAATAATGTATTTTATGCAGTCCTTTTTGCTCATCTTTATCAAGGGTGTCAATCATTTCAGACCCCACTGTATGTACACTGAGTGTACAAAACATTAGCAAAACCTGCTCTTTCCATGACATAGACTGACCAGGTGAAACCAGGTGAGTTATGATCCCTTATTGATGTCACCTGTTAAATTCACTTCAATCAGTGTAGATGAAGGGAAGGAGACAGGTTAAATAAGTATTTTTAAGACTTGAGACAATTGAGACATGGATTGTGTATGTGTGCCATTCAGAGGGTGAATGGGCAAGACAAAATATGTAAGTGCCTTTGAACGGGGTATGGTAGTTGGTGTGTCAAGAACTGCAACGCTGCTGGGTTTATCAAGCTCAACAGTTTCCCATGTGTATCAAGAATGGTCCACCACCCAAAGGACATCCAGCAAACTTAACATAACTGTGGGAAGCATTGGTGTTAACATGGGCCAGCTTCCCTGTGGAATGCTTTCGACACCTTGTAGAGTCCATGCCCCGATGAATTATCAATATCGAGAAGGTGTTCCTAATGTTTTGTACACTCAGTGTATGCAAATTATATAGGAATTAGTGGTCTTAGTAGTTGTATCAGTAGTTTTATTAGCTGTAGGCCTGTTATAAATTATTATTATTTCATTATTATTATTAGACAGTTAAGTTGCTATATTATTCTTGTTGCTAAGTATTGTTTGTTTTGTTTTTACATTTAGACACATATAAACGAGATTGTGCATCCTGCAAAACTTCAAATAATCAAAATGAGTTTTTGGGGTACAATGACATTCCTCTCCTCTCCTCCTCCTCTTCCTGTCTTCTTCGTTTTCCTATTCCTAGTCTATGTGGATTCCTTTAATCAATAACAGTACATTTGTTGTGAAACAATCCATGATTGATTGTGTCAATCTAATGAACGAATCCACATGTGACACATACAGTGCATTCAGAAAGTAATCAGACCCCTTGACTTTTTCAACATTTTGTTACGTTACAGCCTTATTCTAAAATTGATTAAAATGTTGTTTTTTCCTTATCAATCTACACAAAATACCCCATAATGACAAAGCGAAAACAGGTTTTTATAAATTGTAGCAAATGTATACAAAATAAAAAACTGAAATACCTTATTTACATAAGTATTCAGACCCTTTGCTATGAGACTCGAAATTGAGCTCAGGTGCATCCTGTTTCCAATGATAATCTATGAGATGTTTCTACAACTTGATTGGAGTCCACCTGTGGTAAATTCAATTCATTTGACATGATTTGGAAAGGCACACACCTGTCTATATAAGGTCCCACAGTTGACAGTGCATGTCAGAGCAAAAACCAAGCCATGAGGTCAAAGGAATTGTTCGTAGACCTCAGAGACAGGATTGTGTCGGGGCACAGATCTGGGGAAGGGTCCCAAAACATTTCTGCAGCATTGAAGGTACCCACGAACACAGTGGCCTCCATCATTCTTAAATGGAAGAAGTTTGGAACCACCAAGACTCTTCCTAGAGCTGGCTGCCCGGCCAAACTGAGCAATCGGGGGAGAAGGGCCTTGGTCAGTGAGGTGACCAAGAACCCGATGGTTACTCTGAGAGAGCTCCAGAGTTCCTCTGTGGAGATAGGAGAACCTTCCAGAAGGACAACCATCTCTGCAGAACTCCACCAATCAGGCCTTTATGGTAGAGTGGCCAGACAGAGGACACTCCTCAGTAAAATGCCCATTACAGCCCGCTTGGAGTTTGCCAAAAGGCACCTAAAGGACTCTCAGACCATGAGAAACAAGATTCTCTGATGAAACCAACATTGAACTCTTTGGCCTGAATGCCAAGCGTCACTTCTGGAGGAAACCTGTGTCACGAGTTGCTAAGCCAGAACCCAGAAGCAGACCAGGACAAGGTAAGTAGAAACGAAAGTGAGTGTTTATTACAAATTCAAGAGTGATGTGGAATAATCCAGGGAACAGAGCGGGCGGCGTTGATTAGTTGTTGGGGGTGCAGTGGTTGATCCCATCCTGGGTCGGCAGCCGCCACCACCAGGCAGAGGTTGGATGAAGGTTCGGACGGGTGACTGCAGATGGAACAAAACGGGGGTAAGTAAGCAACCAACCAACAAGGTGCAAAAACAACAAAACTAACGCTAGGCTCTAAAACTGATACTCTGGTAAACCTACTGTTCATGGCTAACGATCCGGCAGGGACTGGATGTTAGGCCAGAGCCTAAGAAGGGTGATGATCAGGACCAGGTGTGCAGATTGCTGATGGGATGCAGGTGCGGAAATCAAGAGAGCTCCCCGGAGCGTTCCCGAACCCTCGGAAACTGGAGATCACGAACAGAAAAACTAGTCACCAGACAGGACCCGACTCAGACTGCCGGGATCGTTACAGTACCCCCCTCCGGCGAACGCCACCGGGCGGACTCCCCGGAGCGCCAGGATGGAGGCGGTAGAAGTCACTGATGAGGTCAGCATCTAGGACCTGTCGCCGCGGAATCCAACTCCTCTCTTCAGGACCATACCCCTCCCAGTCCACGAGATACTGGAAACCCCGGCCCCGCCGTCTGGAATCCATGATGCGACGCACCGTGTAGGCAGGACCACCTCCGATCATCCGAGGAGGAGGAGGAGGAGGCGGAGGAGGCAACAGAGGACTGAGGAAGACAGGCTTGAGGCAGGAGACATGAAAGGTGGGATGGACTCTGAGCGTCCTCGGTAGTTTGAGTCGAACTGCCACTGGATTGATCACCTTCTCCACCACAAACGGACCAATGAACTCGGTAACAACTTCCTAGACTCAGTCCGTAACGGAAGATCCCGTGTGGCCAACCAAACCCTATCTCCGATGGTATAGGTGGGAGCGGGGATCCGCGACGATTCGCCTGGAGCTGATACCGGTCCGAAACTCTAAGAGTGCCTTTCTGGCCCGATGCCAGGTCCGGTGGCACGACGAATATGGGCCTGAACAGAAGGCACTGAGAGCTCCCTCTCCTGAGAAGGGAACAGGGGAGGTTGGTAGCCATACAGGCACTGGAAGGGAGACATCCCAGTGGCAGATGTAGGGAGAGTATTGTGGGCATACTCAACCCAAGGCAACTGAGAGACCCAGGAGGTGGGGTTGGAAGAGAGACCAGACAGCGTAGCGTGGATTCCATCTTCTGGTTGGCTCTCTCCGCCCTGACCATTGGATTGGGGGTGAAAACCAGATGTGAGACTGACTGTAGCTCCAATGGCCAAACAGAAGGACTTCCAGACAGCAGAGAGTAAACTGAGGGCCACGGTCGGAAACGATATCACTGGGCAACCCGTGGACCCTGAAAACCTCCCTAACCAGGATCTCGGACGTCTCCGAGGCAGAGGGAAGCTTGGCAATTGGCACAAAGTGGGCGAACTTGCTGAATCTGTCCACGATAGTCAGAACGACCGTGTTCCCCTCAGAAGCGGGCAACCCAGTGACGAAGTCCAGGGCCAGATGCGACCATGGTCGCGGGGAATAGGAAGGGGGTGAAGTAGTCCAGAGCTGGGCCGATTGGTACTCTTATTCTGTGCACACACTGGACAGGCAGCAACAAAACCCCGAGTATCCTCGGCCATGGCAGGCCACCAAAAACGTCTGCGAAGAAACGCCATTGTCCGAGCCACGCCAGGGTGACAAGCCATCTTGCTGGCGTGGGGACCATTTGAGGACAGCAGGGCCGAACCGACTCAGGCACAAACAACCGACCGGGTGGACCGTTACGGGACCGGGCTGAGTCCGAAGGGCCGCCAGCACCTCCTCCTCAATCTTCCACATAACTGCTCCCACGACGCAGTTCCGGGGAGAATTGTCTCGGTCTTGGACCCACTCTCCTCCGTCTTGGAGAACATCCGGGACAAGGCGTCCGCCTTGCCCGTTCTTAGATCCAGGTCGGAACGTCAGGGAAAACTTGAATCGTCCGAAAAACAACGCCCACCTGGCCTGACGGGGAGTTGAGAGCGTTTAGCGATTGCACGTAAGCAAGATTCTTGTGGTCAGTCCAGACAATAAACGGTTGCTCCGCCCCTCCAACCAGTGGCGCCACTCCTCCAAGGCAAGTTTCACCGCGAGAAGCTCCCGGTTACCCACATCGTAATTCCTCTCCGCAGGCGAAAGGCGACGAGTAGTAGAGGCGCAGGGATGGAGTTTACTGTCCGTGGAGCATCGCTGCGACAGGATGGCGCCAACTCCCACATCAGACGCGTCCACTTCAACGACGAACTGACGGGCCGTGTCGGTTGAGAGAGAATCGGAGCGTTGGTGAATCGCCTCTTCAAATCCAGAACGCTCGATCCGCCTCCGGATTCCACTTGAAGGTCCTGATACTGGAAGTCAAGGCAGTTAACGGAGCGGCCACACGGCTGTAATCCCGGATGAATCTGCGGTAGAAATTCGCAAACCCCAAAAATCTCTGGAGCTGCAATCTCGTACCGGGCTGGGCCCATTCCAGAACCGCTCTAACCTTCTCCTGGTCCATCCTAATCTCTCCCCTGGAGATGATGTACCCGAGAAAGGATGTCGTGTGGGCGTGAAACTCGCACTTCTCGGCCTTCACGAACAGGCGATTCTCCAACAATCGCTGCAGAACCTGCCGGACATGCAGGACGTGGTCGGAAGGTTCCTTCGAGAAAAGATCAGAATGTCATCCAGGTAAACAAACACAAAGAGACCGATCATATCTCTCAGGACGTCGTTCACCATACTCTGGAATACCGCTGGAGCATTGGTCAGTCCAAACGGCATCACCTGATACTCGAAGTGACCCATCGGTGTATTGAAACCCGTCAACCACTCGTCCCCCTCTCTGATCCGGACCATGTGATACGCATTGCGTAGGTCTAGCTTGGTGAACACCGTAGCACCCTGTAAGGAGTCGAAGGCAGAACTCATCAAGGGCAGGGATACTTGTTCTTGACCGTGATGTCATTCAACCCCGATAATCAATACACGGTCGAAGAGAGCCATCCTTCTTACCCACAAAGAAGAATCCTGCCCCCAGGGGGTGATGACGAGGGACGAACGAGACCAGCAGCTAGGGACTCCTTGATGTAGGTCTCCAAAGCCTCACGTTCAGGTCGGGAGATACTGTATAACCTTCCCTTGGGGTAGACAGCTCCAGGGAACAGGTTGATGGCACAATCATATGGTCGGTGGGGAGGGAGTGACAGAGCCTTCTGCTTACTGAAAACTTCCCCCAAATCGTGATATGTCTCGGGAACCAGGGACAAATCTGGGGGTTTAGCCTCAATCACCTGACTGGGAACCGAATGGGGGCAGGCAGTCTTGAGACAGTTAGCATGACAATCAAGGCTCCAACTCGTTACCTTGCCCGTCACCCAATCGAACGATGGGATTGTGTTCCTTCAGCCAGGGGTATCCAAGGACCAGAGGAACATGGGAAGACGGCAGAATGAAGAATGAAATCATCTCAGAATGATTCCCCGACAACCGCATCTTAACCGGTTCAGTCCTCATCGTGATACGTGCCAGACTACTGCCGTTCAGAGTGGTCGCTTCAATGGCTTCCGGCAATTGCTCCTTGGAAAGCCCCAGCTGTTCCACCAACTCGGCATCAAGAAAGCTTCCACCGGCACCTGAATCGATAAACGCGTTAATCGCTAAGCTCTGATTCCTGTTCACAAGGGTAGCCGGAAAGCGGGGGTCTGACAGAGGTACTGAGAGGTTGAAACTGGCTCGCTAAAAGTCCTCCCAACTTTAGCGAGCCGGGCAGTTGGCGACCGCCGGGAACAAGTGGAGATGTAATGTCCGAGCTACCACAGTAGAGGCAGCAGTTGGTCTTACGTCTATGTTGACGCTCCTCCTGGGTTAACCGTGCCGCCCCACTTGCATGGGTTCAGAATCGGGAGAGAGGACCTCTCCACCTAATCCTTTGTGGTGGAGAATGATCGGCGTGTTCTGGTCCACCACCCGACCCGACTGGGAACTGAGAAGCTGATCGATTGGACGGACCCCCATTGCTTCTCCCTCCTTCGCTCTCGGACTCGATTATCCACCCGAATAGACAAGGCTACCAAGCTGTCCAGGTCACTAGGCTCCGGGATAGGAGATCAACTCATCCTTGAGCTGCTCCGACAGACCCTGGTAAGGCCGCTTGCAGAGACTCCTCGTTCCACCCACTCTCCACAGCCAACGTCTTGAACTCGATCACGAAGTCGGCCACGCTGCGAGTTCCTTGGTGAAGCGAAAACAGGCGCCTAGCTGCGTCCCTCCCTCGGACGGGAATGGTCGAAGAGCTTCCTCATCTCGGCCGTGAACCCCCTGGTATGAAGCCATGCAGGGTCTTGTCGTTCCCAAACGGCTGAAGCCCACTCCAGCGCTCGACCACGCAGCAACGCAATCACAAAGGCTATCCTAGCCTTGTCTGTGGCATAAGAGTAGGGCTGTAGATCGAACACTAATCCACACTGCATAAGGAAGGAACGGCATCTTCCCAGCTCCCCCTCATATCTATCCGCGTCGGAACCTTGGGCTCACGGAAGGACACAGCTCCAGAAGCGGCAGGCGAGATGGGTGAAACCGGTAGTGGATCCTCCACCGGAAACTTGCGTTGGTTCTGGACCTCCGTCAGACCGGTAGAAAGGTTCGAACTGACAACGCGATCTCCTGTAGTACCGTGCTATGATGGCCCAACATCTTCTCCTGATGGGTAATGGCATGGCCGAACAGAGTCCAGGTCCGCTGGGTTCATTACTGGCCGATCGTTCTGTCACGAGTTGCTAAGCCAGAACCCAGAAGCAGACCAGGACAAGGTAAGTAGAAACGAAAGTGAGTGTTTATTACAAATTCAAGAGTGATGTGGAATAATCCAGGGAACAGAGCGGGCGGCGTTGATTAGTTGTTGGGGGTGCAGTGGTTGATCCCATCCTGGGTCGGCAGCCGACCACCAGGCAGAGGTTGGATGAAGGTTCCGACGGGTGACTGCAGATGGAACAAAACGGGGGTAAGTAAGCAACCAACCAACAAGGTGCAAAAAACAACAAAACTAACGCTAGGCTCTAAAACTGATACTCTGGTAAACCTACTGTTCATGGCTAACGATCCGGCAGGGACTGGATGTTAGGCCAGAGCCTAAGAAGGGTGATGATCAGACGGGATCGCCCTGGCACCATCCCTACAATGAAGCATGGCAGCTTCATGCTGTGGGGATGTTTTTCAGCGGCAGGGACTGGGAGACTAGTCAAGATCGAGGGAAAGATGAACAGAGCAAAGTACAGAGAGATCATTGATGAAAACCTGCTCCAGAGCGCTCAGGACCTCAGACTGGGGTGATGGCTCACCTTCCAACAGGACAACAACCCTAAGCACACAGCCAAGACAATGCAGGAGTGGCTTCAGGACAAGTCTCTGAATGTCCTTGAGTGGCCCAGCCAGAGCCCGTACATGAACCCAATCGAACATCTCCTGAGAGACCTGAAAATAGCTGTGCAGCGACGCTCCCCATCCAAACTGACAGAGCTTGAGAGGATCTGCAGAGAAGAATGGACGAAACTCCCCAAATACAGGTGTGCCAAGCTTGTAGTGTCATACCCAAGAAGACTCAAGGCCGTAATCGCCAAAAGGTGCTTCTACAAATTACTGAGTAAAGGGTCTGAATACTTATGTAAATGTCATATTTCAGCTTTAATTCTTTTTATACATTTGCAGAAATTTCTAAAAATCTGTTTTTGCTTTGTCATTATGGGGTATTGTGTGTAGATCTATGAGATTTTTGTATTTATTATTATCCATTTTAGAATAAGGCTGTAATGTAACAACATTTTGAAAAAGTCAAGGGGTCTGAATACTTTCCGAATGCACTGTAATTACTCTAGCTTGGCTGTCTTTCTTACACACACTCATGTACGTTGTGCACACACAATCACACACCCATTGTACACCACACACACTACTGTAGTCTACACACATGATATACAGACTAGACACATCTTCCTGGGCATTTTTCATTCATGCAGACAGTCGGCTACAAAGACTCCCTCCTGCCTGGTTCCATTCATGCATAATGTACACTCACATGCGGGCAGGCACGCTTCGACCCACACAGCACAGTCAGAATGGTACCATACTTTATTCAGCTTAATCAGACACAGACAGAGACACACTCATTCAAACATTCTCATACACACTCCAATGTAGCCTATCATCTCTAATGTAGCCTATCATCTCTAATGTAGCCTATTATCTCTAATGTAGCCTATCAACTCTAATGTAGCCTATTATCTCTAATGTAGCCTATCATCTCTAATGTAGCCTATTATCTTCTTATCAATACAACAAGGTATGGGGAATTGAGAAGATACAGTATATTAGACTTTCAAAGTCCTGCTTGAATCAGTAAAGAGCTCTAAGAATAATGAACAGCATAGTTCTGGTTGAATGACCTTGGAATAACGGAACAATGCCCAGGACAAGGACAGAATCAGAATATACAAAAGTATTCACCCCCCTTGGCATTTTTCCTATTTTGTTGCCTTACAAACTAGAATTAAAATTGATTTTGGGGGGTTTGTATCATTTGATTTACACAACATGCCTACCACTTTGAAGATGCAAAATATTTTTTATTGTGAAACAAACAAGAAATAAGACAAAAAAACTATTGGGGTAGGTCTCTATAAGCTAGGCACATCTAGCCACTGGGATTTTTGCCCATTCTTCAAGGCAAAACTGCTCCAGCTCCTTCAAGTTGGATGGGTTCCGCTGGTGTACAGCAATCTTTAAGTCATACCACAGATTCTCAATTGGATTGAGGTCTGGGCTTTGACTAGGCCATTCCAAGACATTTAAATGTTTCCCCTTAAACCACTCGAGTGTTGCTTTAGCAGTATGCTTAGGGTCATTGTCCTGCTGGAAGGTGAACCTCCGTCCCAGTCTCACATTTCTGGAAGACTGAAACAGGTTTCCCTCAAGATTATCCCTGTATTTAGCGCTAGCCATCATTCCTTCAATTCTGACCAGTTTCCCAGTCCCTGCCGATGAAAAACATGCCCACAGCATGAGTTGGGTTTGCGCCAGACATAGCGTTTTCCTTGATGGCCAAAAAGCTAAATTTTAGTCTCATCTGACCAGAGTACCTTCTTCCATATGTTTAGGGAGTCTCCCACATGGCTTTTGGCGAACACCAAATGTGTTTGCTTATTTTTTTCTTTAAGCAATGGCTTTTTTCTGGCCACTCTTCCGTAAAGCCCAGCTCTGTGGAGTGTACGGCTTAAAGTGGTCCTATGGACAGATACTCCAATCTCCGCTGTGGAGCTTTGCAGCTCCTTCAGGGTTATCTTTGGTCTCTTTGTTGCCTCTCTGATTAATGCCCTCCTTGCCTGGTCCGTGAGTTTTGGTGGGCGGCCCTCTCTTGGCAGGTTTGTTGTGGTGCCATATTCTTTCAATTTTTTTATAATGGATTTAATGGTGCTCCGTGGGATGTTCAAAGTTTCTGATATTTTTTTATAACCCAACCCTGATCTGTACTTCTCCACAACTTTGTCCCTGACATGTTTGGAGAGCTCCTTGGTCTTCATGGTGCCGCTTGCTTGGTGGTGCCCCTTGCTTAGTTGTGTTGCAGATTCTGGGACCTTTCAGAACAGGTGTATATATACTGAGATCATGTGACACTTAGATTGCACACAGGTGGACTTTATTTAACTAATTATGTGACTTCTGAAGGTAATTGGTTGCACCAGATCTTATTTAGGGGCTTCATAGCAAAGGGGGTGAATACATATGCACGCACCACTTTTCCGTTATTTATTTTTTGAATTTTTTTAAGCAAGTTATTTTTTTCATTTCACTTCACCAATTTGGACTATTGTGTATGTCCATTACATGAAATCCAAATAAAAATCAATTTAAATTACAGGTTGTAACGCAACAAAATAGGAAAAACGCCAAGGGGGATGAATACTTTTGCAAGTCACTGTACACAACATTCTACAGTGATTACAGTCCTAAAAACCAAACTCGTAAGTATAAGCTTCAAATTTCCACCATTTTATTCCACTGAATAAAATGATTTACCAAGTCAAAACACCAAACTGGCACCCCTTCAGTTATGCCTAATTTGCAGCTAGTGAGGTATAAAAGTTGTACCCTTCCAATCATGAATGACCACTGTCTTTAGGTCGGCCCTAATTCAACACACTCCAGCAAAACACTTCCAAGTACCAACACCATCGTCTCGATCTATAACGGCACATGGCAACACTAGCAGAAAATAGGGTCACACTTTATTTGGATAGTCCAGATAGTCCATCTGTAGATGCTTTACAGATGGTCATACTATCAACAAACTATCTGTTGATAAGCAACTGCTTACTAAGGTTACAGTTAGGGTTAGGTTTAGAACAAGGGTTAGGGTATGGGTTAGGTTAGGGTTAGGGCTAGTAGATAGTTACAGTGCCTTCAGAAATTATTCACCCCCCTTGACTATTTCCACATTTTGTTGTGTTACAGCCTGAATTAAAGATGGATTAAATTTAGATTTTTTTTGTCATTGGCCTACACACATTACTCCGTAATGCCAAAGTGGAATTATGTTTTTCCAATTTTTTAAAAAATAACTCAAAAATGAAATGCTGAAATGTCAATAAGTATTCAATATTTCTGTTATGGCAAGCCTAAATCTGTTCAGGAGCAAAAATGTGCTTAACAAGTCACATAATAAGTTGCACTCTCTGTGCAATAATAGTGTTTAACATGATTTTTGAATGACTACCTCATCTCTGTACCCCACACATACAATTATCTATAAGGTCCCTCAGTCGAGCCATGAATTTCAAACACAGATTCAACCACAAAGTTTAGGTAGGTTTTCCAATGCCTCCCAAAGAAGGACACCTATCGGTAGATGTGTAAAAATAAAAAAAGCAGACATTGAATATCCCTTTGAGCATGGTGAAGTTATTAATTGCACTTTTGAAGGTGTATCAATAAACCCAGTCACTACAAAGATACAGGAGTCATTCATAACTCAGTTGCCAGAGAGGAAGGAAACCGCGCAGGGATTTCACCATGAGGCCAATGGGAACTTTAAAACAGTTAAGAGTTTTTTATTTATTTTTTACTTTTGTTATAGGGACAGTGCACATTAATCAACATCAATATTACAATAATGCATCATCCATGTAAATGTGCTGGGGTTAGCCAAAAGCTCATTTGCACCCGTAGTCCCAGGGCAGGTAAGGGCAATTACACAGCCACAATACAAATAAAAATACAATATGAATATAACAACAACAACTATTCGTAATAAAAACACTATCAATCATCAACTGTCGTCTTACATATGAGAAACCACGGATAACTAATGTGTACAGGTTTGGATAGATTTTAGCCATGTTTTCAATTTAAATTTAAAAGTACAATAATCAGTGCAGTTTCACAAGTCCATGGGCATTGCATTCCCGTATATTGTGGCTCTAACAGAGTAGTCCGATTGACCGAGTTTACTGTGTTGAAAAGGGACAACGCAATCCCCTCTAATTACTGCCCTTGTTATCCTGGAGGTGCTTTCCTTGAGCATGATATGCCAGCATAGAGGTGGAGGGGCAAGACCATGCAGGATCTTAAAGACAAGGCTTGCATCTACATACTGCTTAAAGCGGTCCAGACTGAATCAATTATGTTTGTGAATGATGTGACAATGGTGGTAACTGTTTGGTTTGTTATCATAAATCTTAAATGTTTGTTTGTAGAGTGATTCAATTGGTTTCAGAATAGTAGCTCCTGCTTGTGACCAGCATGTGAGGCAATATCTTTAATGGCTGTGATAGAAGAAAACTGAGGATGGAACATCATTGTAGTTACTCCACAATACTAACCTAATTGACAGAGTGAAAAGAAGGAACCCTATACAAAATACAAATATTCAAAAACATTCATCCTATTTGCAACAAGTTACTAAAGTAATACTGCAAAAAATGTGGCAAAGCAATTACATTTTTGTCCTGAATACAAAGTGTTATGTTTGGGGCAAATCCAAGACAACACATTACTGAAAGCCACTCTCCATATTTTCAAGCATGGTAGTGGCTGCATCATGTTATGGGTATGTTTGTAATCGTTAAGGACTGGGGAGTTTTTTAGGATAAAAAAGAAATGGAATGGAGCTAAGTACAGGTAAATTCCTAGAGGAAAACCTGGTTCAGTCTGCTTTCCACCAGACATTGGGAGATTAATTAACCTTTCAGCAGGACAATAACCTAAAACACAAGGCCAAATCTACACTGGAGTTACTTACCAAGAAGAGAGTAAATGTTCCCTTTTCTACTTGAAAATCTATGGCAAGACCTGAAAATGGTTGTCTAGCAATGATCAACAACCAATTTGACAGAGCTTGAAGAATTTTGAAAATAATAATGGGCAAATATTGCACAATCCAGGTGTGGAAAAGCTCTTAGAGACTTACCCAGAAAGTCTCACAGCTGAAATCGCTGCCAAAGGTGCTTCTACAAAGTATTGACTCAGGGGTGTGAATACTTTTGTAAATGATATATTTTTGTATTTCATTTTTTTATAAATGTGAGAGAAAAAACATGTTTTCACTTTGTCAATTTTGGGTAGATTGGTAAGAAGAATACATTTTTAATTCAGGCTGTAACACAACACAATGTGGAATAAGTCAAGGGGTATGAATACTTTCTGAAGGCACTGTAGTGGAAATGTTACTGATAGTCTGTAGAGAATCCACAGATGGGACTATCCAAATTATCCAAATACAGTGTTTCCGAGAATAGAGCTGCAATGCCCTGTGTGTGTGTGTGTGTGTGTGTGTGTGTGTGTGTGTGTGTGTGTGTGTGTGTGTGTGTGTGTGTGTGTGTGTGTGTATGTGTGTGTGTGTTGGTTCTTATATCCTTGTGGGTACCTAAAATCCCCCAAAGTCCCCACAAGGATAGTAAAACAAGGAAAATTCTCCCTCGTTGGGAAATTTCCCATGTCCCCATGAGGACCAAGGCTATTTTAAGCTTAGCAGTTAGGTTTAGGGTTATAATTAGTGTTCGGGTAAGGGGTTAGGGTAAGGGGTTAGTGGTTAGGTTTAATGTTAGGGTTAGGAGTTAGGTTTAGGGTTATGGGTTATGGGTAAGGGGTAAGGTTAGGGTTATGGTAAGGGTTAGGGTAAATAGGATTTTGAATGGAAATGTATTTTAGGTCCCCACGAAGGTAGAACATAATGTGTTTGTGTTTGTGTGTGTGTAAGAGCGAGCAGAGGATATCTAATGGAGTGAATAGGGTCCACGGTGCGCTGGACACTGCCTCGCATGTGTTCTGGGAGAGGCCAATTAAGTGGTAGAAGCAGAGTGTGTGTGTGTGTGTGCGTGTGTGCAAGCATGCATCTGTGTGTGTGTGTTTGTGTGGCCACAGAGAACACTGTGGCTTCTCCCAGGCGCTTGCTCTCTCATTCCGATTAGTTTAGCCCAGGGTCGAGTGGAGCAGAGCAGGCCAAAGTGATTTCTAATTAATCTGCAGGGCCGAGTCATCAATACAGCTGTATGGCTGAAGGATTGAGGATTGGAATGAATGTGCAGGATAAACATGGATTTAGCCCTAAGAGCGTTCAAAGGGGTGGAAAGGATGTTATTTTATCTTTATATTGCAGGTTTTTGTGTGTTCCCTGGTCTAAAGAATGCCTTTAATAATTAAAGAAAACAGTTTGACTTTCTACCTCAGGCCTAAGAGGGGTCGGTATGGAGGGTATTCTAGTTGTACTTTATAATTTTTTTGGACTGGTCTATTTTTCCTTGGACTAACTAATGGCTTTATTAGTTAATGGTTGTAAACAGTTCGACTGACACTGTTTAATTAGATATATATATATTTTTTATCAATATCAACCTAATTGTCTGTATGTCTGTAACTACCTTGTAAAAATAGAAGGAACATGCAGTAGTAAACATATTTCATGTACTTTCATGGATGTTTACGATTCAAACCTTGGTCCAAACCTTCTAATTGATGAGGCATAACATACAACAGTTATACACAGTCATATACAAGACGCACCTGCTAAAACAATTGCCATAAAAACAAGATGCATCTATCGATGTCATAATTACATCACATGTAATAAAAAGACAACAGTGTAGGAGGCAATAAAATAGGCAACCGTTAATAAGTCAAAGCCGTTATACAGCAAAGCGTGACCATCAAATCAGAGGTCGTGATTCACAGCTAGTCCAACAGTCCAAGGTTCTGAAATTCCGGCATCAGTCAATCGATCAGGAAGGACAGTGTGGGCTAACTATCAACACGTAGACGGTGGCAAGGCGCCTGACTGGACTAATTTACAGTTGTTGGTGGTCTAATATAAACAGACACCACCGCCCCAAATTATTGATTTTGGCCTTTACTATTAAATCCCATAGAAACGCATTGAATAACACATTCATTAATGGCAAAAAGGACAGTCAAAAAATGTATCATAAGATAAAAAAGTGTCTGCCCTAAATCTAGGAGATATTTTTTTTTAAATCAGGAAATATATACAGTGGGGAGAACAAGTATTTGATACACTGCCGATTTTGCAGGTTTTCCTACTTACAAAGCATGTAGAGGTCTGTAATTTTTATCATAGGTACACTTCAACTGTGAGAGATGGAATATTGTGGTCCTCTGTAGCTCAGCTGGTAGAGCACGGCGCTTGTAACGTCAAGGTAGTGGGTTCGATCCCCGGGACCACCCATACACAAAAATTTATGCACGCATGACTGTAAGTCGCTTTGGATAAAAGCGTCTGCTAAATGGCATATTATTATAATCTAAAACAAAAATCCAGAAAATCACATTGTATGATTTTTAAGTAATTAATTTGCATTTTATTGTATGACATAAGTATTTGATACATCAGAAAAGCAGAACTTAATATTTGGTACAGAAACCTTTGTTTGCAATTACAGAGATCATACGTTTCCTGTAGGTCTTGACCAGGTTTGCACACACTGCAGCAGGGATTTTGGCCCACTCCTCCATACAGACCTTCTCCAGATCCTTCAGGTTTCGGGGCTGTCGCTGGGCAATACGGACTTTCAGCTCCCTCCAAAGATTTTCAATTGGGTTCAGGTCTGGAGACTGGCTAGGCCACTCCAGGACCTTGAGATGCTTCTTACGGAGCCACTCCTTAGTTGCCCTGCTGTGTGTTTTGGGTCGTTGTCATGCTGGAAGACCCAGCCACGACCCATCTTCAATGCTCTTACTGAGGGTGCAGTCGTCCCTTACAAGATCTCGCGATACATGGCCCCATCCATCCTCCCCTCAATACGGTGCAGTCGTCCTGTCCCCTTTGCAGAAAAGCATCCCCAAAGAATGATGTTTCCACCTCCATGCTTCACGGTTGGGATGGTGTTCTTGGGGTTGTACTCATCCTTCTTCTTCCTCCAAACACGGCGAGTGGAGTTTAGACCAAAAAGCTCTATTTTTGTCTCATCAGACCACATGACCTTCTCCCATTCCTCCTCTGGATCATCCAGATGGTCATTGGCAAACTTCAGATGGGCCTGGACATGCGCTGGCTTGAGCAGGGGGACCTTGCGTGCGCTGCAGGATTTTAATCCATGACGGCGTAGTGTGTTACTAATGGTTTTCTTTGAGACTGTGGTCCCAGCTCTCTTCAGGTCATTGACCAGGTCCTGCCGTGTAGTTCTGGGCTGATCCCTCACCTTCCTCATGATCATTGATGCCCCACGAGGTGAGATCTTGCATGGAGCCCCAGACCGAGGGTGATTGACCGTCATCTTGAACTTCTTCCATTTTCTAATAATTGCGCCAACAGTTGTTGCCTTCTCACCAAGCTGCTTGCCTATTATCCTTTAGCCCATCCCAGCCTTGTGCAGGTCTACAATTTTATCCCTGATGTCCTTACACAGCTCTCTGGTCTTGGCCATTGTGGAGAGGTTGGAGTCTGTTTGATTGAGTGTGTGGACAGGTGTTTTTTATACAGGTAACGAGTTCAAACAGGTGCAGTTAATACAGGTAATGAGTGGAGAACAGGAGGGCTTCTTAAAGAAAAACGAACATGTCTGTGAGAGCCGGAATTCTTACTGGTTGGTAGGTGATCAAATACTTATGTCATGCAATATAATGCAAATTAATTACTTAAAAATCATACAATGTGATTTTCTGGATTTTTGTTTTAGATTCCGTCTCTCACAGTTGAAGTGTACCTATGATAAAAATTACAGACCTCTACATGCTTTGTAAGTAGGAAAACCTGCAAAATCGGCAGTGTATCAAATACTTGTTCTCCCCACTGTATATATATATTTGAAGTCGGAAGTTTACATACACTTAGGTTGGAGTAATTAAAACACATTTTTCAACCACTCCACAAATTTCTTGTTAAAAACTTTCGTTTTGGCAAGTCGGTTAGGACATCTACTTTGTGCATGACACAAGTAATTTTTCCAACAATTGTTTACAGACAGATTTCACTTATAATTCACTGTATCACAATTCCAGTGAGTCAGAAGTTTACATACACTAAGTTGACTGTGCCTTTAAACAGCTTGGAAAATTCCAGAAAATGATGTCATGGCTTTAGAAGATTCTGATAGGCTAATTGACATCATTTGAGTCAATTGGACGTGTACCTGTGGATGTATTTCAAGGCCTACCTTCAAACTCAGTGCCTCTGACATCATGGGAAAATCAAAAGAAATCAGCCAAGACCTCATAAAAAACAACTTGTAGACCTCACAAGTCTGGTTCATCCTTGGGAGCAATTTCCAAACGCCTGAAAGTACCACATTCATCTGTACAAAAAATAGTATGCAAGTATAAACACCATGGGACCACGAGCCATCATACCGCTCAGGAAGGAGACGCGTTCTGTCTCCTAGAGATGAACGTACTTTGGTGCGAAAAGTGCAAATCAATCCCAGAACAACAGCAAAGGACCTTGTAAATATGCTGGAGGAAACAGGTACAAAGGTATCTATATCCACAGTAAAACGAGTCCTATATCGACATAACCTGAATGGCCGCTCAGCAAGGAAGAAGCCACTGCTCCAAAACCGCCATAAAAAAGCCAGAAACGGTTTGCAACTGCACATGCGGACAAAGATCGTACTTTTTGGAGAAATGTCCTCTGGTCTGATTAAATAAAAATATAACTGTTTGGCCATAATGACCATCATTATGTTTGGAGGAAAAAGGGGGTACCTTGCAAGCAGAAGAACACCATCCCAATTGTGAAGCACGGGGGTGGCAGCATCATGCTGTGGGGGTGCTTTGCTGCAGGAGGGACTGGTGCACTTCACAAAATAGATAGCATTATGAGGAAGGAAAATGATGTGGATATATTGAAGCAACATCTCAAGACATCAGTCAGGAAGTTAAAGCTTGGTCGCAAATGGGTCTTCCAAATGGACAATGACCCCAAGCATACTTCCAAAGTTGTGGCAAAATGGCTTAAGGACAACAAAGTCAAGGTATTGGAGTGGCCATCACAAAGCCCTGACCTCAATCCTATAGAACATTTGTGGGCAGAACTGAAAAAGCGTGTGCGAGCAAGGAGGCCTACAAACCTGACTCAGTTACACCAGCTCTGTCAGGAGGAATGCGCCAAAATTCACCCAACTTATTGTGGGAAGCTTGTGGAAGGCTACCCGAAGCGTTTGACCCAAGTTAAACAATTTAAAGGCAATGCTACCAAATACTAATTAAGTGTATGTAAACCTCTGACCCACTAGGAATGTGATGAAAGAAATAAAAGCTGAAATAAATAATTCTCTCTATTATTATTCTGACATTTCACATTCTTAAAATAAATTGGTGATCCTAACTGACCTAAAACAGGGATTTTTTACTAGTATTAAATGTCAGGAATTGTGAAAAACTGAGTTTATGTCACGGTTTCGGCCGAGGCTGCTCCTCCTCCTGGTTCGGGCAGGCTTCGGCTGTCGTCGTCCCCGGAGTACTAGCTGCCACCGATCTATGTTTCATGTTCGATTGGTTTTGTCTGGATGTTGTACACCTGTGTCTTGTTAATCCTCGTTAGTGCCCTATTTAGTTCTCGTTGTGTGTGCTTGTCGTTGTGTGTGATTGTACTACTGTTTCGTGTTTTGGAGCTACATTTTCCCTCCAGTGTTTGAGAGGGTTGTTTGCACATGTTTGTGCGTCGTTCGTTTTGTCGCCTGTGTGCGTCGTGCATTTTGCCTTCGGGCTTATTTTGCTTCGGTTGGATATATATTTATTTCACTAAAGCCTTTGGACTGAGCCTCTGTGTCCTGCGCATGATTCCTACACCACACCCACCTTCAGCACGCCTTGACAGAATCACACACCAATATAATGGAATCAGCAGGATCGGCAGTGACGCCTGTGTCGCTCGAGGAGCATCTCCGTGGGCAAGAGGACCAGATCCGACACCTGGAGACCGCTCTACAGGAGGTAATCAACATCATGCACCGATGGGAGGCCAGCAGTGTACCCACACCTCCACCTACCCTGTCCATCCCATCGGTCGGTCCACCAGTCCCAGGTTCGGAACCCAGGGGGATTCGGCTCTCGCTCCCGAGGGCGTATGACGGTACAGCTGCCGGGTGTCAGGGGTTCCTCCTGCAGGTAGAGCTCTACCTGGCCACTGTACACCCGGTGCCCTCGGGATACGAGAGCGTTTCCGCCCTCATCTCCTGTCTCACGGGCAAGGCGTTGGAGTGGGCTAACGCCGAGTGGAGGAAGATGGACGCCAACACCATTACCTACGCCGAGTTCTCCCGCCGCTTCAAGGCCGTGTTCGACCATCCACCTGAGGGCAAAGCGGCGGGGGAGCGTCTGGTCCATTTGAGACAGGGGGAGGAGGAGCGCTCAGGTGTTCGCTCTTGAGTACCGGACTCTAGCGGCGGATGCAGGGTGGAATGAACGGGCTCTCATCGACCATTTTCGATGTAGCCTACGAGAGGGACGTTCAACGTGAGTTGGCCTGCAGGGATACCCATCTTACCTTCGACCAGTTGGTCGATATGTCCATCCGTCTGGACACCCTGCTGGCCACCCGTGGACGTCCCGAGGGGAGTCCGTCCATTCCGCCCTCCGGCACCTCCGAGCCGAGCCCTATGGAGCTCGGGGTGCCGGCGCTAGAGAACGGAGTAGGAAGAGCCCGAGGGGCCTGTCTCCTGCACCAAGTGCGGTCGTGGAGGGCACACTACGGCCAGGTGCTGGGGAGGGTTCTCCGGGAGTAACGACAACAGGTCACGCACTGGGGGGCCTCCCAGGTGAGTAGACGTCCCACTTACCCAGAGCTTTCTGTTGCACACTTTTGTATACCTGTTTGTTTTCCACAGGTTGCACCTCATTCCCAGCATAAGGCGCTAGTAGATTCAGGCGCAGCTGGGAATTTTGTTGATCGTAAGTTTTGTTTTGAGTTAGGGATCCCTCTCCTACCTGTTGACCAACCTTTTCCCGTTCATGCCTTAGACAGCCGTCCGTTGGGGTCGGGGTTGATCAGGGGAGATCACAGCGCCACTTCGGATGTGTGCGCAGGGGGTCATGAGGAGACTATACAGTTGTATCTGATCGACTCTCCTGCGTACCCAGTGGTGCTGGGGATTCCCTGGTTAAGCACCCATAACCCTGCTATTTCGTGGCAACAGAGGGCTCTCGATGGGTGGTCTGCTCAGTGCGAGGGGCGATGTCTGGGTGTTTCCGTGGGGGGCGACTTCGGTGGAAAGTCCAAACCAAGTGCCCGCACTGCACATTCCGCCTGAATATGGGGATTTAGCACTCGTGTTTAGTAAAACTAGGGCGACGCAGTTGCCTCCTCATAGACAGGGGATTGTGCGATTGATCTCCAGGCAGGAGCAGCGCTCCCACGGAGCCATGTGTATCCTTTGTCTCAAGAGGAGAGGAAAGCTATGGAGACTTATATAGCCAAATCTTTGAGACAGGGATACATTCGGCCCTCCACTTCTCCCGCCTCCTCGAGCTTCTTTTTGTGAAAAAGAGAGATGGAGGGTTGCGCCCGTGCATTGATTACCGTGGTCTCAATCAGATTACTGTGAAATACAGTTATCCACTCCCTCTGATTGCGACCATGACGGAGTCATTGCATGGAGCGCGGTTTTTCACAAAACTGGATCTCAGGAGCGCGTATAACTTGGTGCGCATTAGGGAGGGTGACGAATGGAAGACAGCGTTTAGTACCACGTCTGGTCATTTCGAATATCTCGTCATGCCATATGGGTTGATGAATGCTCCATCAGTCTTCCAATCCTTCGTAGATAACATTTTCCGGGATATGCAGGGACAAGGGGTGGTCGTATACATTGATGACATTCTGGTGTACTCGTCTACCCGAGCCGAGCATATAACCCTGGTGCGGCGTGTATTGAGGAGGCTGTTGGAGCACGACCTATATGTCAAGGCAGAGAAATGTCTGTTTTTCCAGGAGTAGGTCTCCTTTTTTGGGTTATCGGTTGTCCGCGTCAGGGGTGAGAATGGAGGTGGATCGTGTGTCCGCTGTGCGTAATTGGCAAACCCCAACTACTGTAAAAGAGGTGCAGCAGTTTTTGGGTTTTGCGAATTACTACCGGAGGTTTATCCGGGGGTTTTGGACAGGTGGCAGCTCCCATCACGTCCCTTCTGAAGGGGGTCCGGTGCGCCTGCAGTGGTCAGCCGATGCGGACAGGGCCTTTAGGAGACTGAAGGACCTGTTTACGTCGGCTCGGTGCTAGCGCATCCGGATCCCGCATTACCCTTTCAGGTCGAGGTAGACGCGTCTGAGGCTGGTATAGGGCCGTTCTCTCTCAACGGTCCGGCCACGCCACCTAAACTCCGCCCCTGTGCCTTTTACAGTAAGAAGCTCAGCCCGGCGGAGCGTAACTATGACGTTGGGGACAGGGAGCTGTTAGCTGTAGTTCAAGCCCTTAAGGTGTGGAGGCATTGGCTTGAGGGGGCTCAACACCCCTTTCCTCATTTTGACTGACCATCGGAACCTGGAGTACATCCGGGCAGCGAGGAGACTGAACCCTCGCCAGACTCGATGGAGTATGTTTCTCACCAGGTTCGTATTTAAAATCACGTACATCCCTGGGTCCCAGAATGGTAAGGCAGATGCGCTGTCCCGGCGGTATGACACGGAGGAGAGGTCCGTTGAGCCCACTCCCCATACTACCGGAGTCTTGCCTAGTGGCACCGGTGGTGTGGGAGGTCGATGCCGAAATCGAGCGAGCGTTGCGTACCGACCCCAGCCCTCCACAGTGTCCTGAGGGTCGGAAGTACGTTCCGCGCGAGATTCGGGATCGACTCATTTACTGGGCTCACACGTCACCCTCCTCTGGACATCCGAGTATCGGCCGGACGGTGCATTGCCTCAGCACTAAATACTGGTGGCCCACTTTGGCTAGGGATGTGAGGGTTTATGTCTCCTCCTGCTCGGTGTGTGCCCAGTGTAAGGCGCCCCGACATCTGCCCAGGGGTAAGTTACAACCCCTGCCCGTTCCACAACGACCATGGTCCCACCTCTCTGTGGATTTTGTGACAGACCTTCCCCTCTCTCAGGGGAATACCACCATCCTGGTCGTTGTGGACCGGTTCTCTAAGGCCTGTCGTCTTCTCCCTATGGCGGGTCTTCCTACTGCCCTACAGACCGCTGAGGCCCTATTTACCCATGTCTTCCGGCATTACGGTTAGCCTTACCTCAGGGTACCACCCGGAGAGTAACGGGCAGGTAGAACGTGTCAACCAGGATGTGGGTAGGTTTCTGAGGTCGTATTGCCAGGACCGGCCGGAGGAGTGGGCACGGTACATTCCCTGGGCCGAGATGGCCCAGAACTCTCTCCGCCACTCCTCTACTAACCTAACCCCCTTCCAATGTGTGTTAGGGTACCAGCCGGTTCTGGCACCTTGGCAGCAGAGCCAGATCGAGGCCCCAGCGGTGGATGATTGGATGAGGCGCTCGGAAGAGACGTGGAACGCTGCCCACGTCCACCTGCAGCGGGCCATCCTTCGTCACAAGGCGGCGCCGATCTCCACCGCAGTGAGGGGCCGGTGTACGCACCCGGAGATCGAGTCTGGCTCTCTACCAGAAACCTACCCCTCCGCCTGCCCTGCCGGAAGCTGGGTCGGCGGTTTGTGGGGCCCTTTAAAGTCCTGAGAAGATTGAACGAGGTATGTTATAGATTACATCTATCTGTTGAGTATAGGAATATTAACCCCTCGTTCCATGTGTCTCTTCTCAGGCCGGTGGTAGCTGGTCCACTCCAGGACAATGAGATAGGGAGACTCCTCCGCCCCCACTGGACATCGAGGGGCTCCGGCGTACACCGTTCGGTCCATCTTGGACTCTAGACGCCGGATGGGGGGTCTTCAGTATCTCGTGGAGTGGGAGGGGTACGGCCCGGAGGAGCGGTGCTGGGTGCCGCGGAGGGACATCCTAGACCCATCTCTCCTGTCGGAGTTCCACCGGGACCATCCCGCGCGCCCTGCTCCGCGTCCTCCTGGTCGTCCCCCGGTACTGTCACGGTTTCGGCCGAGGCTGCTCCTCCTCCTGGTTCGGGCAGGCTTCGGCGGTCGTCGTCCCCGGAGTACTAGCTGCCACCGATCTATGTTTCATGTTCGATTGGTTTTGTCTGGATGTTGTACACCTGTGTCTTGTTAGTCCTCGTTAGTGCCCTATTTAGTTCTCGTTGTGTGTGCTTGTCGTTGTGTGTGATTGTACTACTGTTTCGTGTTTTGGAGCTACATTTTCCCTCCAGTGTTTGAGAGGGTTGTTTGCACATGTTTGTGCGTCGTTCGTTTTGTCGCCTGTGTGCGTCGTGCATTTTGCCTTCGGGCTTATTTTGCTTCGGTTGGATATATATTTATTTCACTAAAGCCTTTGGACTGAGCCTCTGTGTCCTGCGCATGATTCCTACACCACACACACCTTCAGCACGCCTTGACAGTTTAAATGTATTTGGCTAAGGTGTATGTAAACTTCCGACTTCAACTGTATATATATATATATATATAACAGTGAGGGAAAAAAGTATTTGATCCCCTGCTGATTTTGTACGTTTGCCCACTGACAAAGAAATGATCAGTCTATAAATTTAATGGTAGGTTTATTTGAACAGTGAGAGACAGAATAACAACAAAAAAATCCAGAAAAACGCATGTCAAAAATGTTATAAATTGAATTGCATTTTAATGAGGGAAATAAGTATTTGACCCCCTCTCAATCAGAAAGATGTCTGGCTCCCAGGTGTCTTTTATACAGGTAACGAGCTGAGATTATGAGCACACTCTTAAAGGGAGCACAGAAGCAATCAATCAATCAGATTCCAAACTCTCCACCATGGCCAAGACCAAAGAGCTCTCCTATTATGTCAGGGACAAGATTGTAGACCTACACAAGGCTGGAATGGGCTACAAGACCATCGCCAAGCAGCTTGGTGAGAAGGTGACAACAGTTGGTGAGATTATTCGCAAATGGAAGAAACACAAAAAGTTGGTGCGATTATTCGCAAATGGAAGAAACACAAAATAACTGTCAATCTCCCTCTGCCTGGGGCACCATGCAAGATCTCACCTCGTGGAGTTGCAATGATCATAAGAACGGTGAGGAATCCCAGCTGCCTTGAGATCATTGACAATATCCTCCCGTGTAGTTCTGGGATGATTCCTCACCGTTCTCATGATCATTGCAACTCCACAAGGTGAGTCTCCTGACACTTGTGAGGGTCGTAGAGCATCTGCAGCCAATTGAAACACCATCGATTTTCAGGGTGTCTCATGGTCTGACAAACTCCACTCTAGCTCTGCCACCTTTCACCGCAGATGCGGAAGTGCGACACTGGCGGATGAGATGCATCCAATACAAAATAAACTGATATCTCTAGCTTAAACTGACAGATTTTGATGGGGATTTTTTTGTTATGTAACTTAGATTGACACACCGGTGCGTCAATCGACTCTAGGGGGTTAAAAGCTAGCTTGATTTTAGTAACAGGTGCCGTAATCTGCCATCTTGAAAGCAAACAATTTGATAAGATAGTAAAAATAAATAAATAAAGAACATTGCTAATGTACTGTAAGGACCAGCAATGCCAAACAAGATAAACCTCGCTTATTCTCAAGTTATGCCAATACTTGTTACAGTTATAATTACAATCCAGTGAGGGATGCCCAAATGTAGAACCTAGAGTAAGGGATAAACGCTGATGTTCTGTACATTACCTTGGAAATAATGGACTCCCTTTGCGGAGTCCATTTTTCCAAGGTGATGTACAGGACGGAGGCGTTTATCCCCTACTCATTGTTCTAAACAGAGGCATTTATCCCACTTATACCACCGTTGCCAAAGAAAACAATACTAAAGAACAGATTTACCAGTAAAAATCTTGAAATTTTCATTTTTATAAGAGAATTCATACTTTTTAATCTTTCGGTTGCTAGAGACACGACCCAGTTGTTCATTTTATATGTTCCGTTGCCATGCTCCCTGGCAATGTTCTTTAACCCTTGCTTGCTTGCTAGCTAGCCAACTAGCTACGATTAACACACGACCTCTGCAGCCAATTGAATACATTTCAATTCTATATCTGACATGGTACAGGTAGGTGTCTTCTTTTTTTAAGCCAATAGCCATGTGTGTGAGGTGTATACTTTTCTTTCAAAGTAGATGTGTTTAAGACTACCAAGAAACACTTTGTGTGATACTGATTTGGCCAACTGCAGTAAAAGGTAAACATTTTTACATTTACATTTTAGTCATTTAGCAGACGCTCTTATCCAGAGCGACTTACAGTTAGTGAATACATATCTTTTTATACTGGCCCCCCGTGGGAAACAAACCCACAACCCTAACCCTGGCGTTGCAAACGCCATGCTCTATCAACTGAGCTACATCCCTGCCGGCCATTTCCTCCCCTACCCTGGACGACGCTGGGCCAATTGTGCGCCGCCCATGAGTCTCCCGGTCGCGGCCGGCTGCGACAGAGTCTGGATTCGAACCAGGATCTCTAGTGGCACAGTTAGCACTGCGATGCAGTGCCTTAGACCACTGCGCCACTCAGGACGAGGAGATCGCATTGCATATCAAACACTAGGCTAGACGATAGCTAAATAGTTTGTTCCTAGCAAAACTGCCAATATTACAACCAAATTCTAAAATATTAGTTGCTGAAAACAGCTGGTCAAACTAAAAAAATGTGGGAGGATTTGACAGCATAGCGGCAGAGGGGACCGGAGACATTCATGTTCATCATTCACCACGTTAGGTCATCAGATGCTCAAAAAAAAAAGTATCTGCAAAAACAAATCAATGCTAGCTAGCTAGCTACATTTTTCCCTTGTTGGCCATGCGTTTACAATGTATCCAATTTCAGTTTGTGTGGTCATTGATTTAGCTTTCTGTAACTTTGTAGCAAGTACAGTCTGCATGTGTAGGCGCATATTGTGCCATGATTGCAAGGTGTCCCAATATATTTTCAAACTGTCCCGTTATTTGGTTTTAATGTCCATTCTAGAATGCCCTTCTAGCCAATCAGAAACAAGCATTCAACAATGCTGTGGTATAATTAACCAATAAGGCCAGGGGAGGTGTGGTATATGGCCAATATACCATGGCTAAGGGCTGTTCTTATGCACGATGCCTACGAGGAGTGCCTGGACACAGCCCTTAGCCATGGTATATTGGCGATATACCACACACCCTAGAGGTGCCTTATTGCTATTATAAACTGGTTACACACGTAATTAGAACAGTAAAATAATTTTTTGGTCATACCCGTGGTATACGGTCTGATTTACCACGGATTCAGCCAATCAGCATTCAGAGCTCAAACCACCCAGTTTATAATGCCATTTATACCATGGCATTGTTGAATACTCGTTTATGATTTGGCTTGAAGGGCATTCTAGAGTGTTTATTACTTCCCTATAACGCACGGTATTTCAGCACAGTAGAATTCAAAGGCTATAGTTCATTCTGATATGTTATTAGTTTGAGCTGCTTTTGAAAGCAAAAATCAAATTGAAAATATGATTGGCATTGTTGAATTCGATTATCATAATAGCTAGCTAGGACTGATGGTTTGGTTAGCTAAACATAAACTCAGCAAAAAAAGACACGTCCTCTCACTGTCAACTGCGTTTACTTTCAGCAAACTTAACATGTGTAAATATTTCTATGAACATAACAAGATTCAACAACTGACACATAAACTGAACAGGTTCCACAGACATATGACTAACAGAAATTGAATAATGTGTCCCTGAACAAATGGGGGGTCAAAATCAAAAGTAACAGTCAGTATCTAGGGTGGCCACCAGCTGCATTAAGTACTGCAGTGCATCTCCTCCTCATGGACTGCACCAGATTTGCCAGTTCTTGCTGTGAGATGTTACCCCACTCTTCCACCAAGGCACCTGCAAGTTCCCGGACATTTCTGGGTGGAATGGCCCTAGTCCTCACCCTCCGATCCAAAAGGTCCCAGACGTGCCCAATGGGATTGAGATCCGGGCTCTTCACTGGCCATGGCAGAACACTGACATTCCTGTCTTGCAGGAAATCACGCACAGAACGAGCAGTATGGCTGGTGGCATTGTCATGCTGGAGGGTCATGTCAGGATGAGCCTGCAGGAAGGGTACCACATGAGGGAGAAGGATGTCTTCCCTGTAACGCACAGCATTGAGATTACCTGTAATGACAACAAGCTCAGTCCAATTATGCTATGACACACTGCTCCAGACCATGACGGACCCTGCACCTCCAAATCGATCCCGCTCCAGAGTACAGGCCTCGGTGTAACGCTCATTCCTTTGACGATAAACGCGAATCCAACCATCACCCCTGGTGAGACAAAACCGCGACTCGTCAGTGAAGAGCACTTTTTGCCAGTCCTGTCTGGTCCAGCGACAGTGGGTTTGTGCCCATAGGCGACTTTGTTGCCGGTGATGTCTGGTTAGGACCTGCCTTACAACAGGCCTACAAGCCCTCAGTCCAGCCTCTCTCAGCCTATTACGGACAGTCTGAACACTGATGGAGGGACTGTGCGTTCCTGGTGTACCTCGGGCAGTTGTTGTTGCCATCCTGTACCTGTTCCGCAGGTGTGATGTTCGGATGTACCGATCCTGTCCAGGTGTTGTTACACGTGGTCTGCCACTGCGAGGACGATCAGCTGTCTGTCCTGTCTCCCTGTAGCGCTGTCTTAGGCTTCTCACAGTACGGACATTGCAATTTATTGCCCTGGCCACATCTGCAGTCCTCATGCCTCCTTGCAGCATGCCCAAGGCACGTTCATGCAGATGAGCAGTTTTTCAGAGTCAGTAGAAAGGCCTCTTTAGTGTCCTAAGTTTTCATAACTGTGACCTTAATTGCCTACTATCTGTAAGCTGTTAGTGTCTTAATGACTGTTCTACAGGTGCATGTTCATTAATTGTTTATGGTTCATTGAACAAGCATGGGAAACAGTGGTTAAACCCTTTCCAATGAAGATCTGTGAAGTTATTTGGATTTTTACGAATTATCTTTGAAAGTCAGGGTCCTGAAAAAGGGACGTTGTCACGGTCGTTGAGAGACGGGTCGGACCAAGGTGCAGCGTGAAAAGCGTACATGTTTATTAACTCAATAAACATAAAACAAAACAAGAAACAACGTAACGTGAAGTCCTCAGGCTATACACATACAAGCCTAAACGGAACAAGATCCCACAACTAAGGTAGGCAACCAGGCTACCTAAGTATGATCCCCAATCAGAGACAACGAGCGACAGCTGTCTCTGATTGGGAATCACACCCGGCCAAACATAGAAATACAACCTAGATCTACCACATAGAAATACACTAACATAGATATCAACAGAAAACTCACACCCTGACCCAACCAACGAGAGTTCTCACGATCAAGGCGTGACAGACGTTTCTTTTTTTGCTGAGTTTATATAGCAAGTCTGTTTGTTTGGTTACTAAGGCAATTACTGTAGCTATCTAGTAAACTTTCTACCTACTTTAATGGATGTTGAACACATTTCTACCTGCAAATGAACAAATGTTTTGTGGTAAATGTGTTAAATTATAGCCATGGTATAAAATGGATAACCAACTCAGGGCTTTATGCATTCTCTGGAAAATAATGCAACTCCGTGGAAGGTAGTTCCACTCCGCTAGAGCGTTGTGGAACACACCTTCCACGTTGTTCATTATCTTCCATAGAACACATAGCCTCTTGTTGATTATCCCTTACATAATGCCCATCTAGTCCATAAACGAACACATAAACACACACACGCCCACTTAGCAGGTACACACACACACACTCAGTACACACACAAATCCAGGAGGAGCATTTTCTGAGAGAGAAGAACTACCTCCGCTGGCAGCGTCTTGAAATAGTTCTGTTTACCTTCCATCTCATCAGTGACTGGGACGCTGATGGGAGGTGACAGTCCCCTGGCTGAGTCTGCCATGTTGATTTACTACTTACAGGACTTCAGTCACTACCAACAAGACAGGACAGGATGAAGACAGGACAGGACGGGACACTCCCTGCTTGGCTCAACACTTAAGTCACACAATGAGAGTCCATTGGAGTCGCTCATTGAATGAGAGACCAACTGTAGTCGTTGGATGAAATCCAGACCTCAGGCCATGTAAATGCTTACTTTAAAAGCCCAATATTAACCGTTAAGGTTCAGCTAAGGGTTGAGGGCTGGGAAGGTACGGGAAACAAAGTAGTGGTGGAGACTGGGTACATGGTATGGTGCAGGGCTCAATAACCACATCTGTAAATCTGTAAATGATTGGCCAAGCGCCTGTGAGATAATTGATAGCATCATCCCCAGCTTCCAATTGGCTCATTCATCCCCTGTAACTATTCCCCAGGTCGTTGCTGTAAATGAGAATGTGTTTTCCATCAACTTAAAATAAGGGTTAAATAAAATCAAATAAAAAATCTTATTAGAGATAGCAGGTAGATTAGTACAATTGATAATCCTAGGAATTTGACATGAAATCGATCAATGATGGTATACTTAAAGCTGCAATATGTCACTTTTTGGTTGACCCGATCAAATTCACATAGAAATGTGTGTTATAGATATGTCAGTTATTCTCATTGAAAGCAAGTCTAAGAAGCGGTAGATCTGTTCTAGGTGCGCTTCCCGTTCTTACGTTTCGGTTTTGGGTCTTTTGCTTTCGGTTTTGTACACTAGCTTCAAACAGCTGAAAATATAATATCTTTGTTATAGAAAATATATTTCACAGCAGTCTAGATGGTACAATGATTCTCTACAATATACTTGCTTGTTTTGTCACATAAACTGTAATTAAGTGAACTATTAGAATTTTTGCAACCACGAAATGGCGGAGCAATTTCTGCATAGTGCATCTTTAATCAGAACATTGTACATACATGGCATAGTATAATTTGAGATACTGGTTCCAATCAGGATCTTGTTTAGCCTCTCTCTCTCTCTCTCTCTCTCTCTCTCTCTCTCTCTCTCTCTCTCTCTCTCTCTCTCTCTCTCTCTCTCTCTCTCTCTCTCTCTCTCTCTCTCTCTCTCTCTCTCTCTCTCTCTCTCTCTCTCTCTCTCTCTCTCTCTCTCTCTCTCTCTCTCTCTCTCTCTCTCTCTCTCTCTCTCTCTCTCTCTCTCTCTCTCTCTCTCTCTCTCTCTCTCTCTCTCTCTCTCTCTCTCTCCTCTCTCTCTCTCTCTCTCTCTCTCTCTCTCTCTCTCTCATTCCTTCCTCACATTTACATGTCTATGATAGCCTGTCTTGTCTCCCCTTCAGCCAGAGGCCATTGGAAGGCCTGTCTTGTCTTGGCTGTTCATGAGGGAGGGTAGCCAGGGTAAAGGAGACAGGGGGTTGGCCCCCGGTGGCCGCAGAGCTCCATGGAGCTTCATCTGTTGCTCAGCCTCCCATGCAGCCCCAGTTATTCATCCAGACTGGAGGGGCTGAGGGGAGATACAGGGCTGTGCTCTCCCTCTCACACACTCCACTGCCTCCCACCCAGTCCCTTCCTTTCCCAGCCTGGCCCAGCAAGCCTCAGGAGTTTGCCTACCCACATATTGTGTGTGTCCCAAATAGTAGTGCACATTAAAAGGAATAGGGTGCCATTTGGGATGCAGCCATGGTTTGAGTGCATTTTCAGAATAACTAATAACAGGCTGGATGGAGGCCAGGTTATCCTCCAGGCATCTGGGGAAACAGCTCATATACTTGAAGGGATTTGTCTCTGATGTTGGTCCACCTTAAAGGCTCTATCTATTTGCCTTTTTTGCCTTTCTATGTGCTATGAAGCCATCAATGAGTGGCAGGGCATTTCTTCCCCAGTGGACCTATGAGGCTAATAAAGTACTCTCTCTCTTTCTCCCTTTCTCTCAGTATCTCTCTCCCTCTCTCTCCCTCCCTTCTTCCTCTCTCAGTCCCAAAGAACACAGTGGCCTCCATCATTCTTAAATGGAAGAAGTTTGGAACCACCAAGACTCTTCCTAGAGCTGGCCGCCCGGCCAAACTGAGCAATCGGGGGAGAAGGGCCTTGGTCAGCGAGGTGATCAAGAACCCGATGGTCACTTTGCCAGAGCTCCAGAGTTCCTCTGTGGAGATGGAAGAACCTTCCAGAAAGACAACCATCTCTACAGCACTCCACCAAGCAGGCCTTTATGGTAGATTGGCCAGACGGAATCCAATCCTCAGTAAAAGGCACATGACAGCCCGCTTGGAGTTTGCCAAAAGGCACCTAAAGGACTCTCAGACCATGAGAAACAAGATTCTCTGGTCTGATGAAACCAACATTGAACTCTTTGGCCTGAATGCCAAGCATCACATCTGGAGGAAACCTGGCACCATCCCTACGGTGAAGCATTTTGGTAGCAGCATCATGCTGTGGGGATGTTTTTCAGTGGCAGGGACTGGGAGACTAGTCAGGAATGAAGGAAAGATGAACGGAGGAAAGTACAGAGAGATCCTTGATGAAAACCTGCTCCAGAGCGCTCAGGCCCTCAGACTGGGGTGAAGGTTCACCTTCCAACAGGACAACGACCCTAAGCACACAGCCAAGACGATGCAGAAGTGGCTTCGGGACAAGTCTCTGAATGTCCTTGAGCGGCCCAGCCAGAGCCCGGACTTGAACCCGATCGAACATCTCTGGAGAGACCTGAAAATAGCTGTGCAGCGATGCTCTCCATCCAACCTGACAGAGCTTTAGAGGATCTACAGAGAAGAATGGGAGAAACTCCCCAAATACAGGTGTGCCAAGCTTGTAGCGTCATACCCAAGAAGACACGAGGCTGTAATTGCTGCCAAAGATGCTTCAACAAAGTACTGAGTAAAGGGTCTGAATACTTATGTAAATGTAATATCTGTTTTTTATTTTTAATACATTTGCAAACATTTCTAAAAACCTGTTTTTGCTTTGTCATTATGGGGTATTGTGTGTAGATTGATGAAGAAAACAAATGATTTAATCGATTTTAGAAAAAGGCTGTAACGTAACAAAATGTGGAAAAAGTCAAGGGGTCTGCATAATTTCCAAATACACTGTATCATATCTAATTTCATTTGTCACATGGGCCGAATACAACAGGTGCAGTCTTTACTGTGAAATGCTTGGTTCCCAACGATGCAGAGTTAAAATAATATATATATAAAAAGAAAAATAGTAACACAAGAGGAATAAAATACACAAGAATGGAGCCATATACAGTGAGTACCAGTACCAGATCAATGTGCTGAGGTACGAGGTAATTGAGGTAGATATTTACATGAAGGCAGGGTTTAGTGAATAGGCATCAGGATAGATAATGTGCTGAGGTATGAGGTAATTGAGGTAGATATTTATATGAAGGCAGGGTTTAGTGAATAGGCATCAGGATAGATAATCTCCTCTTATGACACTAGTACTTTAGTATGGCCATATCTAATCGGCAATCAACAGGAGAGGACATCATTCACTACAATGTCACTCTCACTTTAAGCCCATTAGGCTTTTGACAGCTAGTGTCATTAAACTGTTTTGTTTTTAAAGTAATGTATTACCCCCCAGTCTTACAGGGCTCCTGAACATCAGTTCGTCTTGGTGTTCGACATTCCCATCACTTTTAATTCAGTGGTGAGACCATCAATATTGATTGGCTTAAACAAGGTTTACGCAGACAGTCATTGTTAATAATACATATGTGTTTGGGTATCTATTGATCCCAGAGAAGACAGCCTACTGGCTTCTTGACATGTAGTACTGTATATCTGACCTCACCCCAATTACTGGTGTGGTGAATTAGAATACATATGCAGAAGATACTCCAATGGTACTAGATAGGTGTACCTAATAAACTGTACATGCAATAGTAAAGATGCACTTTAATTAGGAATGCAAGAACAATAAAGAAATGCGCTGCTATAGTATAACATGCAAACACTTGGATATTCACACAGCAGAAACAGAGAGAGAGAGAAAAATAACTCAAACACACTTTCAGCAATGATAATGACCACAACACTTATTAGCATGCACAGGGTACATGCACAAACAATGCTAGCATTTAATGGTTGCTAGCAAACAACATTACAACTTATCTTACTTATCTACAAACACCTAGCGCATCACACCAACTATTCCCCAGAGAATGGATGCACAACACTTTAGTTAGGAAACAGCATGTGAAAGGACCGTCAGCATCAAACACTTGCTTCTATCTCAAGACGACAAAACAGGCTCTAACATAAGTTGTGCGGGGCGGAGCCCTGGAGTGAGTCCAAGCGCCCTGATTGGTTGGAATGAGTGGAGGCTTGAAGGGTGATTGACAGGTGGGGACCCCTGGGCGAGGCCCATCAGGGATCCGAAGGCAGGGGCCAGCTGGGCCCCAGAGATGAGGTCAGGTGGTACCCCAGGTGCGAGGGCCGGAGGGTCTTCCAGTGCAGGAGGTGGGTGGCACCCCAGAACTGGAGACAGCAGGACCCCGGGTCAGGGAACAGTGGGTTCCCCAGGTCAGGGGACTGAGGGCCTAGCAGGGCAGGAAACTCAGGGCCTGACAGGGCAGGGGACTTGGAACCTACTACTAAGTGAGGACTGCAAGCCAGGTATGGCGGGAGGCTGCGAACCTAGCTGAGCAGGGAACTTGTAGCCTAGCGCTAGTATAGGAGACTGGGCGCCGACAGGGGGCTGCAAACTGGCTAGGAGCAGGGACTGCACACCTAGAGGAACAGATAACTCAGAGCCTAGCTGGACGGGACACCCAAGGCCTAGAACTATAGCAGGCGGTTTGGCGTGTAGCACTGAGGGAGCTGAGGACATCCTGCCAACTTGACACAACTGTGGGAAGCACTGGAGTGAACATAGGCTAGCATCCCTGTGGAACGCTTGATGCCTTGTAGAGTTCATGCCCTGACGAATTGAGGCTGTTCTGAGGGCAAATGGGTGAGGGCGGCGTGGGTGCAACTCAATATTAGGAAGGTGTTCCTAATGTTTGGTATACTCAGTGTATATACATACAATAGTAAAGTTGCACTTTACCTAATTAGGAATGCAAGAACAAAGAGATGCACAAACATATGCATACTGCTGTATTGGTCTAAATGTTTTAACGTGTATTTTTCCATATATAGACACATCCTATATGTTTTAATAAAATCAACTATATGCATTGACCTTGTCTGATGTTTTAAGCTTACGGTTTGATGAAATAAGACAAATGCCTCAAGAGGGCACCAGAGATCTAGATAACGAGAAGAAAGAGAACGGACCCAACTATTCTCCTCCCACTCCTGCTGGCTTTCGCAGATTCTGCCATTACTCTCCTGAAGTTGCCGATAATAGGCTACACGAGGAGTCGGCAACCTTTCTCATGTTGAATGCCAATTTATCTTACCATTTCTACCCAACTGCGTGCCAGTTATGGTTTTCATATGCACATTATCGTGAAACAGTTTCCTTTAATTTATAATAACGTCTTCATATCTCAACATTGTCATGTGGTTAATCAACATTCTATCCAAATCTAAATGAAAATGATACAAACCTAAAAAGTAACTTCTATTGCCATTGCCAACTATGTAAAAATAGCCTACAAGAAGCTAACAAATAAAAACATTGCAGCCTGCAGGTAGAAAATATCCTGATAAAATAAATATCCTTTAAATCACATTGGCTACACATGGCCTGTCTGCAACTAACTCGACACATTGTATCAACTTGAGTCAGGCCAGAAGCACTAGCGAACTTGCAACATTGTATAAAATATTCTCGGCCCTCATGCCTCGCCGACAGTGTCAATGCATTTTGGTACACCAGAAGTACATTCATTTCCAATGGAACGCTGCGTTTGCCGTGCAGCATTGCATTGCAGAGGCAGTTGCAGTGGGTTCTGTGTGGTGCATACATTGGATATATCGAACGTATGCGTCAAACTGTATGCATTGACGGCTTGACAGAAATGGTAGCAGAAGGTGAATATTGAACTTATATATCCACATAATTTTCCTTCCTCATGATGCCATCTATTTTGTGAAGTGCACCAGTCCCTCCTGCAGCAAAGCACCCCCACAGCATGATGCTGCCACCCACGTGCTTCACGGTTGGCATGGTGTTCTTCGGCTTGCAAGCTACCCCCTTTTTCCTCCAAACATAACGATGGTCATTATGGCCAAACAGTTCTATTTTTGTTTCATCAGACCAGAGGACATTTATCCAAAAAGTACGATCTTTGTCCCCATGTGTAGTTGCAAACCGTAGTCTGGCAGTTTTATGGCCAATTCCCCCTGAAATAACAAAATATTATGTTTTACAGTGAAAATACCTGATTTAAACATATGTAAAGGCTAATGAATAATGTAACGGTTGGTGTGAGGTGTGACCCAGGTGCAGTGCAGGATATACAGTAGGCAGTAGGCAGAGAAGGTGAAACAAGGATCTTTACTGGTGGTCCCAAAGCCAGAAAACAAAATAACGGACTTATCACGATAAAAGAAAGGCGGAGCAAATAAGTCTCCAAAAACCGGCTGACAGCCTAAATAAGAAATACTACCTAAGACTGAAACAAATAACGAAACTGGGAGAACACTTCTCAAGTACCTGTTCATTGATCGCGGATCAGATACTGCGTAGTACTGCTGGACATAGAGAAACTAGCAGAGAAAACTGAGCAAGGGCATAAATACACAGGTGAACAGGTAGACACAGGTGACACCAATAAGATAATGATTAGTCCAGACTATGAGTGAGGAGGTGCCTAAGGTTGTCGGAGGATGACACCTAGTGGGTCGCTCCAGAACTGCGACCCCCTCCTGTAACAAAATAATGGTAAAATGATTTCTAAGATCATCTTGATCAAGTATATACAGAACCCAAATCAACTTCAATCTACTGAAAAAAGAAATAATCTGCTATGATTAAACATACAGTACATAATAAGTTAGAGCCACTGTATTTTCCCATTGGTCACAAATGTGACCGCTAAGATATTTTCATATTTTCCACGAGCATCATGGATTCAATGTCTTAAACATGAAGGCACATATGTAAACTAGACCCTTTAAACATTATATTTACAAAGAAAATAAGCTTTTGGTGCCAAATCCGTCTTTAAAAGTAGACTTTGGAGATTTATGCTTGTGGTCTTATGACCATTTTGAGAAATCATATGAAACTTCTCTGAATCAGACTAGACACCTTAAAAATGCATAATAATGACTTATTTGTTGATAAGTACTACTTTAACTTCTCTAGAGACTTTTCCCCCCACTATTGTGACCGATGGAATTAAATGGGTTAATAAAATATTTCACTTGTGTATATTAAAATGTTTTATTTGATGACTTATTAAGTCATCATCTCATCTCTGCTCAGGCAGTAGCAGCCAGTCTATCTCAGTGTTCCTCAAAGAGTCATCCTATTTAGGCTGGTAGCCTAGCTGGCTACCTGCCTGATGTCTGACAAAATCACTATTTTAGTAGTTCTTCAAAGTAGAGAAGGCATACTTTTAAGACTGCTGAATTACAAGATACCCAAGGGCAACGCTGAGACTCACTTTAAAAAGTATACCAAACAAAAACCATTGATTTCAAAGTTTAACAAACCATACAACTCTATGCACAAGGACTACCTTTGATAATTTTCACTGAACATTTTACAAAAACACATTTACAGGAAGAACTGTGCAGATACAAAGTTTGGTAACAGAAAACAACTGAGGGACATTTTACCGTAATTCTGTTACCAAACTTTGCATCTGCACAGTTTTTCCAGTATGTACAGTACCAGTCAAAAGTTTGGACACACCTACTCATTCCAGGGTTTTTCTTTATTTTTACTATTTTCTACATTGTAGAATAATAGTGAAGACATCAAAACTATGAAATAACACAAATGGAATCATGTAGTAACCAAAAACGTGTTAAACAAATCAAAGATTATTTTATATTTGGGATTATTCTAAGTAGCCACCCTTTGCCTAGATGACAGCTTTGCACACTCTTGGCATTCTCTCAACCAGCTTCATGAGGTAGTCACCTGGAATGCATTTCAATTAACAGGTGTGCCTTCTTAAAAGTTCATTTGTGGAATTTATTTCCTTCTTAATGCGTTTGAGCCAATCAGTTGTGTTGTGACAAGGTAGGGGGGGTATACAGAAGACCAAGTCCATATTATGGCAAGAACAGCTCAAATAAGCAAAGAGAAACGACAGTCCATCATTACTTTAAGACATGAAGGTCAGTCAATACGGAAAATGTATTCAACTGTGGTCGCAAAAACCATCAAGCGATATGATGAAACTGGCTCTCATGAGGACCGCCACAGGAAAGGAAGACCCGGAGTTTCCTCTGCTGCAGAGGATAAGTTCATTAGAGTTAACTGCACCTCAGATTGCAGCCCAAATAAATGCTTCAGAGTACAAGTAACAGACATATCTCAACATCAACTGTTCAGAGGAGACTGCGTGAATCAGACCTTTATGGTCGAATTGCTGCAAAGAAACCACTACTAAAGGACACCAATAAGAAGAAGAGACTTGCTTGGGCCAAGAAACCCAAGCAAAGGATATTAGACCGGTGGAAATCTGTGATTGATTCAACCACTCAACAAATTTCTGGTTAACAAACTATAGTTTTGGCAAGTTGGTTAGGACATCTACTTTGTGCATGACACAAGTAATTTTTCCAACAATTGTTTACAGACAGATTATTTCACTTATAATTCACTGTATCACAATTCCAGTGGGTCAGACGTTCACATACACTAAGTTGACAGTGCCTTTAAAAAGCTTGGAAAATTCCAGAAAATTATGTAATGGATTTAAAAGCTTCTGATAGGCTAATTGACATCATTTGAGTCAATTGGAGGTGTACCTGTGGATGTATTTCAAGGCCTACCTTCAAACTCAGTGCCTCTTTGCTTGACATGGGAAAATCTAAAGAAATCAGCCAAGACCTCAGAAAGAAAATTGTAGACCTCCACAAGTCTGGTTCATCCTTGGGAGCAATTTCCAAACGCCTGAAGGTACCACGTTCATCTGTACAAACAATAGTACGCAAGTATAAACACCATGGGACCACGCAGCCGTCATACCGCTCAGGAAGGAGACGCGTTCTGTCTCCTAGAGATAAACGTACTTTGGTGCGAAAAGTGCAAATCAATCCCAGAACAACAGCAAAGGAACTTGTGAAGATGCTGGAGGAAACAGGTATAAAAGTATCTACATCCACAGTAAAATGAGTCCTATATCGACATAACCTGAAAGGCCGCTCAGCAAGGAAGAAGCCACTGCTCCAAAACCACCATAAAAAAGCCAGACTACGGTATGCAACTGCACATGGGGACAAATATCGTACTTTTTGGAGAAATGTCCTCTGGTCTGATGAAAGAAAAATAGAACTGTTTGGCCATAATAACCATCGTTATGTTTGGAGGAAATAGGGGGCGGCTTGCAAGCCGAAGAACATCATCTCAACCGTGAAGCACAGGGTGGCAGCATCATGATGTGGGGGTGCTTTGCTGCAGGAGGGACTGGTGCACTTCACAAAATAGATGGCATCATGAGGAAGGAAAATTATGTGGATATATTGAAGCAACATCTCAAGATATTAGTCAGGAAGTTAAAGCTTGGTCACAAATGGGTCTTCCAAATGGACAATGACCTCAAGCATACTTCCAAAGTTGTGGCAAAATGGCTTAAGGACAACAAAGTCAAGGTATTGGAGTGGCCATCACAAAGCCCTGATCTTACTCCTATAGAACATTTGTAGGCAGAACTGAAAAGGTGTGTGGGAGCAAGGAGGCCTACAAACCTGACTCAGTTACACCAGCTCTGTCAGGAGGAATGGGCCAAAATTCACCCAACTTATTGTGGGAAGCTTGTGGAAGGCTCCCCAAAATGTTTGACCCAAGTTAAACAATTTAAAGGCAATGCTACCAAATACTAATTGAGTGTATGTAAACTTCTAACCCACTGGGAATGTGATGAAAGAAATAAAAGCTTAAATAAATCATTCTCTCTACTATTATTCTGACATTTCACATTCTTAAAATAAAGTGGTGATCTTAACTGACCTAAGACAGGCAAAGTTTACTAGGATTAAATGTCAGGAATTGTGAAAAACTGAGTTTAAATGTATTTGGCTAAGGTGTATGTAAACTTCCGACTTCAACTGTATGTGGGAACTCCTTCATGACTGTTGGAAAAATATTCCTCATTAAGCTGGTTGAGAGAATGCCAAGAGTGTGCAAAGCTGTCATCAAGGCAAAGGGTGGCTACTTTGAAGAATCTAAAATCTAAAATATATTTTGATTTGTTTAACACTTTTTTGGTTACTACATGATTCCATATGTGTTATTTCATAGTTTTGATGTCTTCACTATTATTCTACAATGTAGAAAATAGTAAAAAATAAAGAGTAGGTATGTACTTTTTCACTGTGTAAATTGTTCAAAGTAGTCATTGTGCATAGAGTGTATGATATGTTAAACTTTGAAATCAATGGTTTTTGTTTGGCATACATTTTAATGTGAAAAATCGGAGTCTCAGCATAATTCCGTTACCATGGAATTCCCCCTAAGCAACTGCTCTCTTTAGTGATGTGCAGGTTGCAAACAATTCTTTCTTTTTGAACGACTCTTTTTACTGACTCGAGAGTCATGATTCGTTTTTTCGGAGTAACTCGTTCATTTTAGTAATTCGTTTGACCTGCTGGCCGCAATGAGTCCTACAGCAGGATTGATACACGCTCCTCCCGCTCAGAGGCTCCAGAGACGTGATCCAACCAACAACTGTCTGCCATATATGCGCGCAGGAAAATAGATTGAGAAAGACATGTTTAGAACTGATAATTGATCGCATGTTGCAAGAATGAATTCAATTAATTGATTACTGAATGTTATGATGGATACAGCTTTATAGAACCGAAACATACACCACCTCTGTTCAACAAACTCGAGAACGAATCGTTTGGGGGACTGCTATTCGCAAACGATATTGTGCTTATCACCTTCACGGCAGTCAAGCAATGCATTCCGCCACGATTCGTTCACAATCTAGTCCGGTTGCAGCCACAACTAGACCTCGTTTCAAATGTATCAAGAAATAATCTTATTTGTATGCCTAGCAATCAACAATGCACACTTTTACAAGTCTCAGTCACAAATGACAGCTCCAATGAATAAGCCCCCTATGGTGAACGACATGTGAATGAGAGGTTTGCAGAATCATGACTCTTTCGAGTTTTCAGTTCATCATTCGCCAGTAGGGGGTTCTGCGCACCCCCTATGGTGAACGAGATATGAACTAGAGGCTTGTAGATTTATGACCAATGTTTCCTCTAAGCTGTGGCAATTGTGATCGAATCAACGCAATATTAACCACTTTCAATGCAACATACCTAAACAAAACGAACTATGCAAGAGATTTAGAGATTTTGTTGTAGGCAGAACGCATCGGAGTAGGATTCTATTGCATTGACACACATGACTCAGCCGTACTCTACACAGACCAGTGCGGCATAACCAATCAGAGCTGCAGTAGGCCGATATGCAAATAGATCATTGCCATATATGGATCTGTGCCATTTACTTTGATCTGGACTGTGTTTACAGCTGTGGTCGTGAGTAGATGTGCTTGTTTTGAGATCAAAGCGAGATATGCATGTATCCAAGTGTGCACATTTTGTTCATATCCTTTGCTAGTTAGTGAGTTATTAGCCCAGTTATAGATCATTTGTAGTCAGCAATAGGGGAGGGACTGCTTCCTACAAGAGCACAAAACGTGTACATTTCTAGACATCTTTGAAAAGCGAGTCAGGTAAAAAGCTTTTTTTTATGTCTTAAAGGGGCAATGTTGTATTTTGAGACAGGCTTGAATAAGCTAAGTAGCCAATAGGCAGAGGATAGCATAATTTGTCTGATTCTCTGTAATAATGGTATGGGAATAATAATGCATTTTATTTAGTAAAGTGGTTTCTTGCATCAAACAACACAACACCATTTTCAGCCACCTCCATGTCTGAAGGACAAGTGGATAAACAGGTTAATGTCAAGCCCTGCATGTTTTTTCCAAAAGTCTCATGGAATGTAGGCCTACATTGAGCACCACACATTGGCTGCTACTGTAAGTTGAATGATATAACAGCTATTTCCATTTTAATGTTATGGGATGCATTTTCTCCATTGTTTTTTATGGTAGGCCACTCTGGTAGGCCTACATTATGATCAAATAGCCACAGTAGCCGACTTGGGTACATCCTCAGTGTTCACAATGTTCAAGTTTGCGCTCAGCAGACCTGAAATTTGCTCAGTGCTGTGAAGAATTAGAATTAGAGGGAACATTGATCATGACTCTTTTCAGTTTTCAGTTCATTATTCGCTGGTAGGGGGTCCTGCGTTCTCTGGACATTACTGACTCAAATCAAAAAATGAGTAGAAAGATTTGTTCCTCTGACTGAACGAGTCGAAAAGATCTGAGTCAGTAAAAAGAGCTGAACTTCCCATCACTACTCTCTATGAAAATGTATCCACTCACTAAATGTAAGTCGCTCTGGATAAGAGCGTCTGCTAAATGACTAAAATGTAAATGTATGCCTCTCGTCGACAACGTGTTCTGTTCCTCTCTGTGTCTGTCTGCTGGCCCCACAGGTTTGCCCGGGCAAGAACCAGTGAGAACAGGCAGCTGTAGGCGCAATGGATTCTGGTCATTGTAGTTAATTACCATTGGACTGTTGAAAACTACACCTTCCTACAACGTCCCACAGTTGAGAGGAACGGCGCGTTGAGATCACAGAAAAAAACGACCTAAATGGAATTCAAATAATTGAACCGACGTCAGTCAATTAGTTATTTAAAAACCGAAAATAAACAAAAATGTTGACTAATCGCTCAGCATTGCTATGTAGGGAATAGGGTGTCATTTGGGACGCAGACCAATCTTCTTCTCATTATAAATGTGCAAGAGCAACCCTAATTGATGTGCTCATTAATTGTGCTCTTAAATCACAGTCTGAATGAAAAATGCAGTTAGGCTATTGTGTCTCTCAGAGACATGAAACAATCCTTGCTGTACTGCAGCAGGATCATGAATGTGTGTGTGTTGTTCTGTGTTCATGTGTCAAATCTTCTCTCCTTCCTCTCTCTCCTCTCCCTCTCTCCTCTCTTCACCCCACTCTCCCGCCGTGAGGCCTCTTCCCTGGGGCAGCCATGATCCTGTCCACAGCTGATAATGAGAAGCAGATTGTGCCTATGACCTGGAGCTAGTGTACTGCCCTGGGGAGCAGCCTGGTACAATACAAACACGCAACACAACACACACTCTTTATACAACACTACACTGCTTCCTCCTGCCCTGCAGCCGTTTACACTGAGCCAAAACTGCTGAAATGGTGGCTGGCTCCATTCTTATTGGGATACGCTGTTGGTCCTGCGTGGCCATTCTTTCAATTAAATTATAGATGTTTCATTGACCATTCATCGAGAGACTACTAGTTGTTTCTACACATTTTCAGATAATAACATGCTCTTTGTATCCAGACAAAATGTGTAGTGTGCATCGTTCCTGTCAAGAGTGCAGAGTGCAGTACATACACTACAGCATGTTTCAAACCAGTGGCTACACTAAACCACTACCACTTCCTCATCACAATCCCCCCCAGAGAACACAATGACTATTGTCTAAGACAGCCCTAGGAAAGACACCTGGCTGTGATAACCATGCTCCATTGCTAATCGGCCCAATCTCACGCCCTGCTTTCATCACCTCACAATGGACCACTTCAGCAGAGCTATAGCCTGGAGGTGTGAGCCATACAGGAAACAGTCAATGGGAATGGGTGGTGGGGACTGGAGGAGAGGGATGTAAGGGATGGAGAGGTGGTGGGAAGGGAGGTGAGGGGACTGGGTTTAGGGGAGGAGAAGGGAGTGAGGGGAGAGAGAGAACGACTGGCAAGTGAGAGAGGAAGAGGAAGCAAAAGGAGAGAAAGCAAGGTCTGGGGAGAGGAGAGGTGGCGTCTGGTCTGGTGTGTCCCTCAGAGGTCCATCTGCTGAACAGACTTACCCTAACCTGATTATCACAGACCAGGATGACAGAATGAATATGGATGATTGACGTATTACAAATCTGAGTGGTGCATGTCTGAATAAGGGGTTTTAAGGGAGAAAGAAAATAAAGTGGGCAGTGATATGGATGAAACCAATGAGATTAAAATGAGTCTGGACAGCCAGTTCTCTCTCTCTCTCTGACTCTAATCAATATAGGATTTGCAAGTGATGGTCATGGTGGTGGTTGTGATGGTCATGATGGTGCTGGTCATGGTGGTGGTGGTGGTTGTGATGGTGCTGGTCATGGTGGTGGTGGTGGTTGTGATGGTGCTGGTCATGGTGGTGGTGGTGGTTGTGATGGTGCTGGTCATGGTGGTGGTGGTGGTTGTGATGGTGCTGGTCATGGTCATGGTGGTGGTGGTTGTGATGGTGCTGGTCATGGTGGTGGTGGTGGTTGTGATGGTGCTGGTCATGGTGGTGGTGGTGGTTGTGATGGTGCTGGTCATGGTGGTGGTGGTGGTTGTGATGGTGCTGGTCATGGTGGTGGTGGTGGTTGTGATGGTGCTGGTCATGGTCATGGTGGTGGTGGTGGAGACATAGGGTTTGGCAAATGGCAGCTGTACATCCCAAAATACAGTCATGCTTGGATGGGGATGTGAGAGTGGGTGATGAGTCAATTCCGTAACCACACCATGATATGCAGACAGACGCTTTGTAGCTTGGCCTGTTGTTGTATATCAGAGAGTGGTGGTAAATGGCATGCATCACACCAAGAGGGTTGAAAGAAGGTGCAATCGTGCTCAACCGATTAGGGAAAAGTAAAAGCATGCGTCATACGGAGAGGGGCCGATAAATAAGGTCAGCATCATCACGTTTCCAGAAGTATGATTCAGGTTCAAGGTGTGACACTGGCGAGACAGGAGTGTGAAACTGGGGAGACAGGAGTGTGAATGTGAGACTAGGCATGGGTTGGCTATGGCCTTTAGGCCCCACAGCATCTCCTACAGTGTTATGATAAAGACATGAGGTGGATAAACCTTCCTTGTGAATCTGGAGTCTGGCAGTTGACCGTTTGGAGCCAACTGGGTTTGAACCGTTGTCTCCTGCGCCCTGTGCGCTACAAGGCTGTTAAAGCAAGTCTTCCAGTCTGGAAGGTTACTCATCAAACCAGTCTATGGTCCCTGGTCAAAGGTAGTGCACTATATAGGGAATAGAGTGCCATTTGGGACACATCCAGGGATGAGTCCGGACAGACTGGAGACTGGGACAAAGCTAAACTCTGCTTTGATTCTCTCTCTCTCTCTTTTTACTGTGTTATCGTTGGCTTAATGAGAGCTTTAGAAGGAGGTGTGTTGCTCTGCATCTCTGTGTCAGACCGTTTATAAAACACAAAGCTCTGTGTTTGTTTGTCACAGGCAGCAACGAGATGCAAGAACAAAATGGCTTTATATTTAGCTCCGCGGGTGCTTTGTAAAACGTTTAGGCTCCGACTCTCTGCAGATCCAACTTCAGACAGCACCAAGGCCACCATGAATCCTTGACATCCATGGGAGTTAATTACAATGACTGCACTTAGATTGCTGGAGGTGGATAATTACGGAGAAGAGTGAACCAACACTGCAAATGGAAAGAAAAGAAAGGCCTGTGTCTTTGTAGCTCTAAGAAGAGAAATTGAGTGGATCTCTTTTGGATGAGCCAGAGTAAATTTGGATGCTGGATAGTTGGAAAGAAAGTGTGTGGATGGATCGCTGTTGGATGAGCCAGCATTCGTTAATTGTTAATTGTCATTGTATAGCCGTTGGAAGTTTAAAAAAATATAATATATATATTATTATAATTTTGTACTTTTACCCCCGTGATATCCAATTGGTAGTTACAGTCTTGTCCCATCGCTGCAACTCCCCTACAGACTCAGGAGAGGCGAAGGTCGAGAGCCATGCATCGTCCGAAACACGACCCTGCCAAGCCGCACTGCTTCTTGACACACTGCTCGCTTAAACCGGAAGCCAGCCGCACCAATTTGTCAGAGGAAACACTGTCCAGCTGGCGACCGAAGTCAGCTTGCAGGTGCCGGCCCGCCACAAGGAGTTGCTAGAACGCGATGGGACAAGGAAATCCCGGCCGGCCAAACCCTCCCCTAACCCGGACGATGCTGGGCCAATTGTGCACCGCCTCATGGGTCTCCCGGTCACGGCCGGCTGTAACACAGCCTGGGATCAAACCCGGGGCTGTAGTGACGCCTAAAGCACTGCGATGCAGTGCCTTAGACCGCTGTGCCACTCGGGAGGCCCCGTCATTGGTAGTTTAAACACAGGACAGACTTTTTCCCTTCTGAGTTCTGGCTGTTCAGTGGGTACTTGAGTCACTTGGTTGGTTTGGACTACAGTCTAACCGTTGAAGCGACTACATTGTATACTTACGATTGAAGGTGCCAAATTAATTCGGCTAAATGGTTAGGATAAAGTCGGTTACTGAGGGTGGGTGCTCAAACTAATGGTAGGCCTCAACCAAGCCTATATGGCAAATTATTTATTGTGCTCAATGAAAGTCTATGGTTTAATACCAAAGAACCTACCAGCAGAGATCAATTGTTCATGGGGAGTCACATCTTTGAGGAAATCTTGGTTTGAAAGACCCCTGAAATGATAAGCAAGGTCATGCATTCTAACTCAAAAATGGAACATCTTGCCTGCTCTCAAGAAAGACCAAGGACTGTTTTTGCTCTTTAATTTAGTTTAGTTTTTCTAAGGAGAGCTCTCGTGGAGTCATACAACACAATGGACACACATGCCAATGACAGAGAATTGAATACAAATCATTGCAGACAAGGGTGAGCAGAGGAAATGTCTAGGAAATCCATTGATTGACAGGTGAAGCACACACACACTCTCTCACACTGCAGCACACACCATTCAAAAATAACAGATCACCCTGATTGCCCATATCTATCTATGTAGGCCTATGCTGGAGTTCCAATACAACAGTCCTTGTATTACAGTGACTAAATTCCTGCATATACTGCTGAAGAGCCACATTAAGGTAGAAAACACAATTTGATCTTATCCAAAATTGTCAACAAAATGAAACAAGCCCACTAATAAGATTAGTTATAGCCTAAAATGTCACCAATTCCCACCAGCAGTGCCGCCTCTGCCTATACGCAGACTACGAGCTGTGCGTAGGGGCTCCGACCACTAGGGGGACCCCGACCAATTATTTTATATGAACATGGCATAAATCATGGCAAAAGGGCCCTCAAAACACAAGACGGATCGCGGCCCCGTCCATCAGACTAAGTTATTCCACATCAATCACAAGTGTTGGTAAGATGAGCTGCAGTGAGTGAGTGAGCCTTGTTCGTCTGCTCTTATCTTCCTCTAGAGGAGAGGGTGAGGACGGATCGTTGGAATGGATGAGATTGGATCTGCCTCTATGATTGTTTGCTCTGGTGTCAGATAGCGCTTTTATCAAGCTTTCACACATAAATGGTTTATGGGGAACACTCGTTCACCCAACTCGCAAACTAAGGCAGGCTCCATCACAATGGATCAAAAGGCATCTGCAAGCTTATGATGTTATTTCTATGTTTGATAATCCAAGATTCTCCACTAACAGTATGTGATGAATTTGTTTATAATTCTTGCTAAATATTAAATCCATGAAATGAAATCCTTTCAGAAAAAAACATAATATTCAATCTTTTTAAAGGTTCAATTAAATAAATACTTTGCCACATTGAATAGGCCTAATAAACTCTGTAATAATAAGAAAGTCATTAAATCTATTGATAGGCCTACTCTTGTGTTTTTGTTTGTGTGTATCTGTTGTGATGTTTTGTGTTACAATTTTTACGAAGGATGTATAGATTTTTGTAACACACCTGAATTTGTATCCTTCAAAATGCATGGAATTTCAATAAAAATCACACAAGGATCGAGCGCCCTGCTTGGAACTTGACCGCCCACATCCCCAGCATGCGCCCTAAAACCAACCAACGCGCACGGGCTGCTCATCGCATCTGTTCACAACTACCCTCCTCTGACAGAACCTGTTTGAAACTCCCGCTTTCATAAAGTGTTTACTGCTTTAATGATATAGAAATAGAGGCAGCTTTAAAAAACATGAATGAACATATCGTTTTCTGATCAAATCACATACCAAAGTTGGAGACAGCTGAGGTGAATGGTGATGTATGGACAGTAGCATCCAGTGCATTATTAAACAATGGACCGCAGTATTGCAGTTTAACAGGTGCGCTATCTCGGTATTCTCAATCACACCGACACTTATGAATCAAGCGAGCCCTGTCTATCCACGTGTACAAATGTATTAAAGCTTGGAAATGGTTTTATGCAACGTTGAAGATCCAAGCATGCGTGCGTGTGCATGTGCGCGCATCGGAATCATAAAACTAGCACCTATATTTATGAATAACCAACCCAAACATTTGTTTTCTGACCAAAGACACCATGATAACAAAACGCATATTTTCTTGGTGTTTTATTTTTCCTCTCGACAAAATAACGTCCGTGATGAAGTCCAAATGTTGAAAACAAAAACGGATTTTCTGAATGTGAAATCAGTCATTCCCGATGTAGCAATAACTGCATTTTGCTGTTTATTATTATGCAGCACATACTTAATAGTAAGCAGAGAAAGGGTTAGAATAAGATGTGTTTACAAAAGGCTACATAGACCACAAAGCACCAGAACGTGCTGCCCTCAGTTGCGCCAGACAGAAACGATTGAACAAAGAAACCACACAAAAAAAAGAACAACAAAAAAAAGAAACCACACAAAGCTAGCCTACGCCAACTGTTCGTTTAAGGCAATTTTCGAAAAGGTCAGCTATCGATTATAATAATAGGTGAAGTCCAGACAATGCTTTAAAGCACGAAAATTGATGAATATATATAGGCTACTGTCAATACATTGAAGTGAAATCAATGTGGGTGCTTTGTCAATCACAGCGTACTGGGTAGGCTATAGTGCAGGCTCTGAAAGTTCAAAACAATAGAGGTTTTTAGGAGACCTATGACCTGGAGTTTGGTTACTTACGGGTGCCATCGAAGCGGGTGGCGATGGTGTCCAGGAAGGTGTTCTGCGGGGCCAGCAGACCCCTCATGACCGGCATCCTGGTCCGGGTCGACTGGGTCCTCCTGCCTCGGCGACCCGGGGCAGTGGACTCCTGGTCAGACCCGAACCCGGGAAAGAACCTGGACGTTCCGGGCGCGCATCCTAGCCCCTGGAGGAGCGCGCCGATCCGAGATACGCGTGGCTCCACTTTGAGACCGGGGTTGTGACCATATCCTTCAAAAGAAAACGTGCATACTGGGTCTTGGAGAACACAAACCTGGCACCAGCTTTTAGCTATAGACAACCAGCTATAAATAACTTAGTGTGTTTATCTTTTGCAATGGCTCTGTTGTTGAACCAGCACAGGGTAAGGACAGCGCAAGTTTCGGTGCTGAGGCTGTGAACTGAACTCCGGAGGCAAGCTCCTCCTCCGCAGTATACAGTACAGCGCGCTCTCCCCCTCGCTGTTCCCTCTCCCCCTCGCGGTTGCTTGGTTTCTCTTGGTTACTACTTGGAGCAGATGTCATGTCACGTGATACATTTGGGGGACTACTTCCAAAGACCGATGCTCCTGAGTGCATTGGAGAGGCTTGGCAGGGTGATGATCCGTTGTGATGCCCACGGACTTTCCTTTGGGAATGGATGGGGATTTGACAATCGTAGGGCCCTCTTTTGAAAAGAATAAAGGAGACCCACTGTTGTAAACATGTCATATGCTATATCTCTCCAACTCACTCCATCATCCAAAAGGGTCATTCCATGAAATTAGTGCCTTTTGTGTCCCTTTGATATTTTAAGTAGAAATTGTGCACCAATATGGAATTTTAAAAGCCTGCTATATTAAATGAAGTGCCCTTTAAGACCACAGAGAATTCAATAAATCCGATTTTTTAAATTAATAATGACTTGCTAAAGTGCCAAAATTCTGCATTTTGACAGGTCCCTACATGCACCCTCTGTGACTTCCAGGAAGATTTTAATCCACTTAACCCCAACGTTTTCAGCATCATTGTAAGGCCCTAGTTATTTTGTTGCTTTGACAAAGTCATTCATGAAGATTATTTATTTAATTTGATTAGTGATTAATTTTGAGGTAAAAAAAAAAAAAAGTCCCTCAGTTTAAGGGCAACCCTGTTATGTGAACTGAACTCTCGTTTTAATATGGTGAAACTATTCCTTTTCCCAGAAAAATTCTAAAGAAACATTGAACATCTAATAGTCAAATCATAGTGTAAACGCAGGTGGACTGGTTCTACCCTTTTTGGCAATTTTCTGGTGTTTTGTGGTGGAAAACTGAGTGGGTCGAGCATAGCACGTCAACCCTGTTACCCATAGACAGGCTAGACGTTTTTAAACAACTTCATTTTTTGTGAAGCTTGCATTCAATTGCCCATCCCTGTTGCACACAACAAGATTTCCATTCCCCCTGTCACAAGGGGATTTATGGCTGATTTAAGATGAATTGTCAACCCTGTTACTTTATTTGGCAGTTAATAGGCACTTACTAGTCACTTTTTTTATTTAACATCTTGAGATGGTAAAATTCGTTTTTTAATAAGTTGAACATGTGCGCTTTATGACAGAATGTTAAAATTAGGTGAACTCCAACGTTTTTTTCACCAAGTTACACATCTCAAAAGGCACCGCGAATTGGTGGAACGACCCCGACCCAAAAATATAGGCAATTTCCAAGAAGAAATCCAATTATATTTTTTTCTGGCTTAAACAAAATCAGGCCAAAAACAAAATAATATGCGGTGGATAGGCCAAACAGCCCCAAAATATGTTTCTCTCCCGTGCACATCTGTTGCAATTGCTATGGTGGCAGGCAGCTGCTGCGCTTCAATGGAGCCGGTCAGATTCGGTAATCTATTTTGACCTGTCCCAACATACAATAACAAAACAAAAATAGGCCTGTAAAACATGTAAAGCATGTAGTACAGACGGTTCATCATCAATGAATAAACACAACGTGTATTCAGTCCAACATACTTCCCTTGAAAAGTAATTTGATGTGTTCATGTTTTAGTATTGACTAAAATAAAAGTTGGTTGAGAAAACATATCTCCAAGGCTTGAAAGTCCATAACGGTCCTCCAGAGAGGCCGCCTTTCTGCAAGTAAAGTGAAATCCTGCCATCTTCTGGCCAAGTTGTTCACATGTTCCTTATGGCTTCCCCTAGATAACACAGCCACAAAGTCAGATTCCAATGCCACAAAGTCTAAATGTTATTTTATTTAAATTTAGGCATAAGGTTAACAGTGTGGTTAAGGTTAGGGTTAGGTTTAAAATCATATTTTAGGAAGATAAATTGTAGAAATGGGCGTGGTTGAGCCAAATGTATGACTTTGACATGTTAACACTAGAGGACTAACAGCTGGCGCTTTTTTGACGCCACCGCAAATCCGTTTTGGTACTCCTCCTCCATTGTAGAAATGCATTTATTAATGTCTACATTAATTTTTGACAAGTATATTCTATTACAGACACCTTAATGCATACTTTTAAATTATATTAAGTGAACTGAGCATGAATTATTTTTTTTTAGAGTAGGCTTACTGTCCCCACCCCCCAGAAGTTTCACATTTTTGTTTTAACCTTAAACTGGCACACCTGATTCAATTAGTCTTGACAAATCATCAAGCCTTTGACTAATTGAATCAGGTGTGCCAGTTTAGTGTTAAAACAAAAATTTGAAACATCCGAGGGAACAGAGGAGAGGATTGGCAAACCCTGGTATGGAGGACTGCTCCTTCTCGGGAGTACCAATACGGCGGCCGGTGGCTTCAAAACCTCTCATTGGCTATTACATAGCATCAGCAATCCAGGCTTTATACACATCATTGGTGCTGTAATAAGATTTTCAGCCAGGCTGTATTGAAGTATGCCTCTGTGCCTTATAGCCTACAGTTTTAGTTATTTCTCCAATGTATTATTGGCTCAATACGACCTCAACCTACCATATAAGGAGTTGAAGGAGCCTATATGTAATTAGAAATTGTCCTTATGAAATTAAATGTGTTGGTTAAAGGGGCAATCTGTGGTTCAAACAATAACAAAGCAGCTCTCTGCCACAAGTTGAGAGATGGGGCTGGAGAAATGTAACCACTCTCAAATTCATAGACAGAGCTATGGATACAAGGACTGACCATTTATGATATAATAATTATAGTTAACCATGTTTTGAGGCTATACAGTATGTTTACAACTACATTGTTTATAAACAATGTAGTAAAACACGCTTACATTTTGGGTTGTGATGGGGTACGCGAGTTTAACTAAGTTAATGTGGCATTTAAAAGTTATATTCTTCAAGAATCAATGGATATACATTGAGTGTACAAAACATTAGGAACACGTTCCTAAAATTGAGTTGCACCACCTTTTGCCCTCAGAACAGCCTCAATTCGTTGGGGCATGGACTCTAAAAGGTGTCGAAAGCGTTCCATAGGGATGCTGGCCCATGTTGACTCCAATGCTTCCCACAGTTGTGTCAAGTTGGCAGGATTTCCTTTGGTTGGTGGACCATTTCTGATACACACAGGAAACTGTAGTGTGAAAAAAACAGCAACGTTGCAGTTCTTCACACACTCAAACCAGTGCTCCTTGCACCTACTACCATACCCTGTTCAAAGGCACTTAAATATTTTGTATTGCCCATTCACCCTCTGAATGGCACACATACACAATCCATGTCTCAAAGCTTAAAAATCCTTCTTTAACCTGTCCTCCTGTTCATCTACACTGATTGAAGTGGATTTAACAGGTGACATCAATAAGGGATCATAGCTTTCACCTGAATTCACCTGGTCAGTCTATGTCATGGAAAGAGCAGGTGTTCTAATGTTTTGTATGCTGTGTATATATATATATATTATTAATATTAAATTCCAAAAATGGACGCACCAATCGCAGATTGCCCCTTTAAGCCAAAATAATAATAATAATTTAACCATCTCTCATTTGCGTATTGTTGCACTTGTGCAGCCCAATCTTTGGCATGTAAAAGTCAATGTAGGCTAGGCTTAAAACGCAATCTACGCACAAAGCAATGCATTTTGGTCATTGTTATTAGGCTAAGCCAGATCAATAAAACCAGGGTTATTTTTTTACAGTGGAAGAGTTGTTTGATATATAATGTTTGATATTTCCTAAAGAGTCTTCTTACTGCAGGTGCATAGCCTATCATCTCCATTTTACAGTGGTAATGAATGACAGCCATAATCTCTGACACTGAATTAGGCTACTAATCGACCTAGAACAACTGTGGTAGCACATATTTTCATATTAAATCATGATAGGCATATGCTTTCCTGGAAGTAGCAGGAAACAAGTGAAATAGTGTAGTTGATAATTAGACCTATATAACACAATCCACACGCACATCATTATAGTAGTGCATGTTGTAGACTGTGGAACCGCAACACACGTTATCATTTATATCAAAGGCGGTTTATTGGACCCTTCCAATTATTCATTTTGCCTATAAAACTATCCCGATGCAGTGAAAATAATAATACAATACATTTTTTGTTTTAAACTTTAGGTGACATCTTTTTGTCTGCGGACCCATCACACCTCTTTGCTTAACTTATCTGAATATACGGGTTTTATGCACCAACCAAACTTCTGGGAGAGCAAGATGATCCCCTTTTGATTGTCTATCAACTTGTTCCCTGAGTTAATCACATTCTATCTAGCCAAATCACCACCGGCACCCCACCCAGAATGCTCGTGTTCAATTGTGTTGCACAACGTTGCACTCTGAAACGAAGCCCCCCCACGCAATAGCAACGACACGGACGGAATAATTGTATTTCCTAAATGTGAAGAAACCAACAAGGCTCCTAACAGATTAGGCTCCTTCGTTTACCGGAGAGGACATGCTCTGTGTCCCAGAGCGGCTACGGTTTGGAGGTCAGAATGAATTTTGTTCGTAGGCTACATTTTCACAGTTATACATAACTGATGCCACCTTCTCTTCTGATTAACCGGTTACGCAATGTCTGCAGACGACGACACGCACGACGATAAAGTAGGAACGCCAGAATTATGTGATAACACAGATAATCTTATTAACGATACTTTAGTTGCCGCTCTAACAATGGAAACGAATGTCTTAAAAAATCGAAGGCAGTCGGGAGGAGGCAAGATCAGGTGGGACCATTTTAGCCAATGAGAGGGCAGATTTCCACTAGTTGCCAAAGTCAAAATTGACTATATCATAAAAATTCATGAAAACAGAAATGTGCTTTTTGGTATTTAATTAAGGTTAGGCATAAGGTTAGCAGTGTGGTTAAGGTTAGGTTTAAATCACTTTTTAAGAAGATCAATTGTAGAAATGGGTGGGGTGTGAAGACCAGACACAACTCCTAACTTAATTTTTTTCAAAGTTACCGGGATTTCACGTGTCCTACTTATCAGTACACTCGTAACAACCTAATCATTACGAAACGTATATTCGATCAAATAAGCCACGTAGCAATAAACCATTCCATTTTTTGTTAACCAAATTCGACACTAATTGACCCCCATACAAAAACTCATCACTTGGTGAACGAAAAGCGCCACCTGCTGGAGAAGACAGATTTTGGGCCCAGTTATCCCTCTCGCTTAACCCGTTCCTCTCTGGTGATAGCCTAGTAACTAAATCTATTGAAATAGGTTTATTTGAAAGCGCATGAATGTCATGTGACGCAAAAATTTTTTTCACAAAACCTACCGCAGATGATCTGATCTATAAATCAACCGAATTTCTAAATAACTTGGATATGAACAGGTCCTTATGTTGCAACAATTAGCATAGCACAAACATCTACCCGATACGATACCCGCCCATAAAGACCCTCCCACAGCTGTGTGGGGGTTACTTTATTGGCTGTTTTAGATTATACATCTCCGTTGATTGGTACAGGGAGTGTCTTTCGAGCGGGCGGATGCACGGTTGCCGACAAGGTTGACGCCTCTATTTATATGGCACCGCGCCTCTCTTTCTGGAAATCGGTGTAGAACAAGACGTTCCACTGCTTCATCGAGTATTACTTGTTCAGATTGGGGTTCAGTTAGAAAACGAAGGTAGGCATTCATAACATCTTCTTATGCATTTCAGGAGAGTCGCTCATTAGGCCGAAAAGCTTATATTTGTGCTCATCGCAAATCCCCATTGTGTTCTGCAACTGTAACCATTGTTGGATTTAACATAAGCTATCGGGGTCCTTTAAACCAGTGCCCTGTAGGGTACTTGATACGGGAATATACACTACAATATGCATTGTAATGTTGCTTTCAGATCGTTTTAACGTAGCCAGAGATGTAGGCCTTTTGAAAATCAATCACAAGTGTTGAGCTTTGTCCTAAAGGATGATAATGACAGCTCTCTTCACACCCGGCTGATTGTGCATACATTCAGGAAGTAGAAAATCAGGATGAACATTAGGTCATTCAGACAGACTGTAACGTTAGATCTTAAGTGCACTAAAGGTTATAACTTCGTATAGTCTTTGCCAGTGTATCCCTAGACCACTAGCTCCTCCTCATCATACGATGTCCATGTGTGTTATCATGTAACATTCTGGGGCAGCTCTTTCTGGGTCAAATGTTGAAACATTGATACAAAGTTTTCAGAAGAAACAATGTAGGCTATCTACTCCAAACTGTAGCACCAGTACTGCATTGTTGAGTAGTTACATTTTATCTCAAGGGTTGTTGTTGGTCGAAGTAACTGAACAGATCCTGCCTGTCATGTATCCAATGTTCACACTTCAGAGAAATAGGAAATAGTTGTATAAATTAGTTTTGGTCGAGGTATTTGTTAGACTTGTGAAACTACAGATTGCTTCGCATCCAGAGTTAACTGGGTTCATGTTAGTCTGATAAATCAGGCTGTAATACACAATTAATTGGCCTGAAACTAATGCCTGCAAAATCGTGTAAATGTTACTTAAAAGCCAGAATGTTGAATACAATTACATTTAAACTTACTCTACCGGTTTGTCCTTAAGCTGCTCGAAATTTGAGACAAAATATCCACAGGAAAGTATGGTTTACCAGACTTTTTAGAGAGCTGGGTTCCAGGGACCTAGGAAAAGTTAGTTTTATATTGGATATTCGGTTTTCTCTCGTCAATAGCAATTGAACCAAGCATGCAATGAAAATGGGGAATGGAGAACAAACCACACCTTATTTCTTGTTAGAATTTTTAAAAGATTGAAATCTGAATGAAAAAATATACAATTTTCATTGTCATGGCATGCTTGGTTCAATAGCTATGGACAAGGGAACTGAATAGCCATTATAAAAATAACTTTACCTAGGTGCCAAACCTAACCATATAACTACCAGCTTTCCTGTGGATATTTTGTCTAAAATTTTGAGCAGCTGAAGGAAAAACCACTCAGACAACCAGTAGAGTAAGTTTAAATGTAATTTTATTCAACATTCTGGCTTGTAAGGAGCATTTACATGCTTTTGCAGGCTTCAGTTTCAGACTGTATATACCAATTAATTGTGTATTACAGCCTGATTAATTTAGGAAAGGGCCCATTTTAGCTAGCTAGCTAGCTAGCTAGCCACTGGAGGACAACAACACAACGAGATGCAACAATTCAAGTTTTTCTGTCAATGACTTATACTCTCAATTGGATTTCATCAGAGTGATGCCAAAATCCACGGCGGCTTCCCTTGCCACCTTTTTTTTGGTGCGCCAGAACCATTCACAGTTGAGCATGCTCAGTTTAGCTCAACACTGATTGTCTAATTGTGTATACCTTTTTTATCAAGGGAGGCCAAATGCTCGCTGGCTTCCCTTGCCTTCAATGCTATGGGTGGTAACAATGTCATACTTGTTTGGACCAGACAGCATCAGATAGATGGCCTACACGTAGAGAGACAGAGGGGCGCGGTTTCGCTCACTCGGATGCTTTCTCCTATGAGTTACATTCAGCCTCTTGCAAATTGAAGGAAAATTATGAAACACAGAGAGACGAAAGATATGTATTTATTTTTTATATACACTACCGTTCAAAAGTTTGGGGTCACTTAGAAATTTCCTTGTTTTCCATGAAAACATACATGAAATGAGTTTGAATAGGAAATATAGCAAAATGCATAGGAAATATAGTCATTGACAATGTTAGAAATAATGTTTATAATAGAAAAAATAATTGTGTCCTTCAAACATTGCTTTCGTCAAATAATCCTCAATTTTCAGCAATTACAGCCTTGCAGACCTTTGGCATTCTAGTTGTCAATTTGTTGAGGTAATCTGAAGAGATTTCACCCCATGCTTCCTGAAGCACCTCCCACAAGTTGGATTGGCATTGATGGGCACTTCTTACGTACCATACGGTCAAGCTGCTCCCACAACAGCTCATTAGGGTTGAGATCCGGTGACTGTGCTGGCTACTCCATTATAGACAGAAAACCAGCTGACTGCTTCTTCCCTAAATAGTTCTTGCATAGTTTGGATCTGTGCTTTGGGTCATTGTCCTGTTGTAGGAGGAAATTGGCTCCAATCAAGTGCCGTCCACAGGGTATGGCATTGCAAAATGGAGTGATAGCCTTCCTTCTTCAAGATCCCCTTTACCCTGTACAACTCTCCCACTTTACCACCACCAAAGCACCCCCAGACCACATCGCCTCCACCATGCTTGACAGATGGCATCAAGCACTCCTCCAGCATCTTTTCATTTGGTCTGCGTCTCACAAATGTTCTTCTTTTTGATCCGAACACCTCAAACTTTGATTCGTCTGTCCACAACACTTTTTTCCAATCTTCCTCTGTCCAGTGTCTGTGTTCTTTTGCCCATCTTAATCTTTTCTTTTTATTGGCCAGTCTGAGATATGGCTTTTTCTTTGCAACTCTGCCTAGAAGGTCAGCATCCAGGAGTCGCCTCTTCACTGTTGACGTTAAGACTGGTGTTTTGCGGGTACTGTTTAATGAAGCTGCCAGTTGAGGACCTGTGAGGCGTCTGTTGGGGCGGCAGGTAGCTTAGTGGTTAAGAGCGTTGTGCCAGTAACCGAAAGGTTACAGTGATCTAAGGCACTGCATCGCAGTGCTAGCTGTGCCACTAGAGATCCTGGTTCGAATCCAGGCTCTGTCGTAGCCAGCCGCGACCGGGAGACCCATGGGGCGGCGCACAATTGGCCCAGCGTCGTCCAGGGTAGGGGAGGGAATGGCCGGCAGGGATGTAGCTCAGTTGGTAGAGCATGGCATTTGCAATGCCAGGGTTGTGGGTTCGATTCCCACGGGGGGCCAGTATGAAAAATAAAATAAAAAATAATGTATGCACTCACTAACTGTAAGTCACTCTGGATGACTAAAATGTAAATGGTTCTAATCCCTGAGCCGACTAGGTGAAAAATCTGTCTGTGCCCTTGAGCAAGGCACTTAACCCTAATTGCTCCTGTAAGTCGCTCTGGATAAGAGCGTCTGCTAAATGACTAAAATGTAAATGTTTCACAAACTAGACACTCTAATATATATGTCCTCTTGCTCAGTTGTGCACCGGGGCCTCCCACTCCTTTCTATTCTGGTTAGAGCCAGTTTGCGCTGTTCTGTGAAGGGAGTAGTACACAGCGTTGTACGAGATCTTCATTTTCTTGGCAATTTCTCGCTTGGAATAGCCTTCATTTCTCAGAACAAGAATAGACTGACGAGTTTCAGAAGAAAGTTATTTGTTTCTGGCCATTTTGAGCCTGTAATCGCTGATGTTCCAGATACTCAACTAGTCTCAAGAAGGCCAGTTTTAATCAGCACAACAGTTTTCAGCTGTGCTAACATAATTGCAAAAAGGTTTTCTAATGATCAATTAGCCTTTTTAAAATGATAAACTTGGATTAGCAAACACAACGTGCCATTGGAACACAGGACTGATGGTTGCTGATAATGGGCCTCTGTACGCCTATGTAGATATTCCATAAAAAATCAGCCGTTTCCAGCTACAATAGCCGTTTACAACATTAAGAATGTCTGTACTGTATTTCTGATCAATTTGATGTTATTTTAATGGACAAAAAAATTGCTTTTCTTTCGAGAACAAGGATATTTCTAAGTGCCCCCAAACTTTTGAACGGTAGTGTGTATTTTTTAGGTCCATTTTTTTGGGAAGCCTGGCTTCCCTTGGCATCCATGAATATACGCCACTGGTAAGCGGTAGGTAGCCTAGTGGCTTTGGGGCAGTATCCGAAAGGTCTCTGGTTCGAATCCCCAATCCGACTAGGTAAAAAATCTGTCGTCGTGCCCTTGAACAAGGCACTTAACCCTGATTGCTCCTGTAAGTCGCTCTGGATAAGAGCATCTGCTAAATGACTTAAAAGTAAGAAAATGCTGACTCACTGGTCTGGTAACTTGAAGTTCCAGGTATGAATTAACTTCATTCATTCTTTATGTAGCTGGCTAAAATGGCCTTCACAGTATCACTCCTGAAATAACTTCCAATGCTCAAAAGGCTTGGCAGTATAGTCTCAAGCTTGCCAGTTGCCCCTTTCTTGTTACTATTGAGTCTGACTCTCTCTCCCCCTCTCCTGTCTCTCTCCCCCCTCTATCCCCCCACTCTCTGGCCCCCAGGTTCCAGGATGTCTCAGAAGATCAAGGCAGGGTCGGTGGTGGAGATGCAGGGGGATGAGATGACCAGAGTCATCTGGGAGCTCATTAAAGAAAAGCTCATCTTCCCCTACCTGGAGATGGACCTGCACAGGTGAGTTACACATGCTGATACACCTGGTACTGTATTCATTAGTGAACACTGTAGCAAAGCGTTTTGCAATGAAAATGAGCGCTTCTTATTGGACAAATTCAGGTAGCCCCTCCCGGTTTTGGCACATTACCCCCCCACGTTTGCTTTCTAGTGACTATGACCCAGCTGACACACACACCTGGGACAGTGGGGTGCAATTTTTATAGAAAACACAACAGATACAACTAGAATGTATAGAGCTGAGTCGGATTTGTTCTGAATCTACGTGATAGGCAAGCATGTGTTTTTCTATACAGTATATGTCTATCTGAAGGTTCTGTAACAATGCACCAATGGGAGGGGAGGTAGGGGGTTGTTAATGGGGGGTCGGGGTAGAATACTTGTCACACCAGATGAGCTTGTCAACACCTGCTTCAGCTCCTCTGTGATTCAGGTTTTACCTGATTGTCAATACTCTCTGTAATGCCCAGAGTTTTTCCTGGTCAGGTCAGGTCCCTATAGGTTTCAGGAGTACACACATGTGATGTGGAAATGCTAATAGTAGCTGTGCACTTCGCTAACCCTTGACACTAGCACAATATCTGGGTGTAATTGTAGTAACATACAAGAACTCAAGTCCTTTTGTTCACCCGACCTAGAATACCTCACAATCAAATGCCGACCGTATTATCTCCCAAGAGAATTTTCCTCAGTTATAGCCATGGCTGTTTATATCCCCCCTCAAGCCGATACCACAACGGCCCTCAAAGAACTTCACTGGACATCATGCAAACTGGAAACCACATATCCTGGGGCTGCATTTATTGTAGTTGGGGATTTTAACAAAGCAAATTTTGAGGACTAAGCTGCCGAGGTTCTATCAACATGTCGACTGTAGTACTCGCGCTGCTAAAACACTGGACCACTGTTATTCAAACTTCTGCGATGCTTACAAGGCCCTCCCCCGCCCTCCTTTCGGCAAATCTGACCACAACTCAATTTTGCTTCTCCCTTCCTATAGGCAGAAACTCAAACAGGAAGTACCCGTGCTAAGGACTATTAAACACTGGTCTGACCAATCGGAATCCACGCTTCAGGATTGTTTTGATCTCGCGGACTGGGATAAAAAATAATTTAGACGAATACACCGATACGGTAACTGAGTATATCAAGAAGTGTATAGGAGATGTCGTACCCACTGTGACTATTAAAACCTACCCTAACCAGAAACCGTGGATACATGGCAGCATTCGCGCAAAACTGAAAGAGCGAACCACCGCATTTAACCATGGCAAGGTGACTAGGAATATGGCAGAATGCAAACAGTGTAGTTATTCACTCCGCAAGACAATCAAACAAGCAAAACGTCAGTATAGAGACAAAGTGGATTCGCAATTCAACGGCTCTTACACGAGACGTATGTGGCAGGGTCTACAGACAATCACAGACTACAAAAGGAAAACCAGCCACGTCGCCGAGACCGACGTCTTGCTTCCGGACAAGCTAAACACCTTCTTCGCCCACTTTGAGGATAACACAGTGCCACCAACTAGGCCCACTACCAAGGACTGTGGGCTCTCCTCCTCAGTGGCCGACGTGAGTAAAACATTTAAACGTGTTAACCCTCGCAAGGCTGCCGGCCCAAACGGCATCCCTAGCCGCGTCCTCAGAGCATGCGCAGACCAGCTGGCTGGTGTGTTTACGGACATGTTCAATCTCTCCCTATCCCAGTCTGCTGTCCCCACATGCTTCAAGATGGCCACCATTGTTCCTGTACCCAAGAAAGCAAAGGTAACTGAACTAAACGACTATCGCCCAGTAGCACTCACCTCTGTCATCATGAAGTGCTTTGAGACTAGTCAAGGATCACATCACCTCTACCTTACCTGCCACCCTAGACCCACTTCAATTTGCTTACCGCCCCAATAGATCCACAGACGATGCAATCGCCATCACTCTGCACACTGCCCTATCCCATCTGGACAAGAGGAAATCCTATTTAAGAATGCTGTTCATTGACTATAGCTCAGCATTCAACACCATAGTACCCTCCAAGCTCATCATTAAGCTCAAGGCCCTGGGTCTGAACCCCGCCCTGTGCAACTGGGTCCTAGATTTCCTGACGGGCAGCTCCCAGGTGGTGAAGGTAGGAAACAACTCCTCCACTTCGCTGATCCTCAACACTGGGGCCCCACAAGGGTGCGTGTTTAGCCCACTCCAGTACTCCCTGTTCACCATGACTGCACGCCTCCAACTCAATCATCAAGTTTGCAGACGACACAACAGTAGTAGGCTTGATTACCAACAATGACGAGACAGCCTACAGGGAGGAGGTGAGGGCTCTGAGAGTGTGGTGCCAGGAAAATAGCCTCTCACTCAACGTCAACAAAACAAAGGAGATGATCGTGGACTTCAGGAAACAGCTGAGGGTCCACCACCCCCCTATCCACATCGACGGGACCGCAGTGGAGAAGGTGGAAAGCTTCAGGTTCCTTGGCGTACACATCACTGACAAACTGAAATGGACCACCCACACAGACAGTGTGGTGAAGAAGGCGCAACAGAGCCTCTTCAATCTCAGGAGGCTAAAGAAATTTGGCTTGGCACCAAAAACCCTCACAAACTTTTACAGATGCACAATTGAGAGCATCCTGTCGGGCTGTATCACCGCCTGGTACGGCAACTGCACCGCCCGCAACCGCAAGGCTCTCCAGAGTGTGGTACGGTCTGCCCAACGCATTGCAAAAATCTCTGAAGCTGGAGACTCTTATCTCCCTCACTAACTTTAAGCATCAGTTGTCAGAGCACCTTACCGATCACTGCACCTGTACACAGCCCATCTGAAATTAGCCCGCCCAACTACCTCATCCCTATATTGTTATTTATTTTGCTCATTTGTACCCCAGTATCTCTATTTGCACATCATCTCTTGCACATCTATCATTCCAGTGTTAATACTAATTGTAATTATTTTGCACTATAGCCTATTTATTGCCTTACCTCCATAACTTGCTACATTTGCACACACTGTATATATATTTATTTCTGTTGTATTTTTGACTTTGTTTTGTTTTACCCCATATGTAACTCTGTGTTGTTGTTTTTATCGCACTGCTTTGCTTTATCTTGGCCAGGTCGCAGTTGTAAATGAGAACTTGTTCTCAACTGGTTTACCTGGTTAAATAAAGGTTAAATAAAAAATAAATAAATAAATTACCGGGGGCAAACTACCCGCCCTACAGCACCCGATGTCACAGGAAGGCCATGAAGGACATCAACCACCCGAGCCACTGCCTGGTCACCCCGCTATTATCCAGAAGGAGAGGTCAATACAGGTGCATCAAAGCTGGGAACGAGAGACTGAAAAACAGCTTCAATCTCAAGGCCATCAGACTGTTAAACAGCCATCACTAGCACATTAGAGGCTGCTGCCTATAGACATAAACTAGAAATCACTGGCCACTTTAAGAAATGGAACACTAGCCACTTAGTGTTTATATATCTTGCATTACATCTCCCGAGTGGCGCAGTGGTCTAAGGCACTGCATCGCAGTGCTAGCTGTGCCACTAGAGATCCTGGTTCGAATCCAGGCTCTGTAGTAGCTGGCCGTGACCGGGAGACCCATGGGGCGGCGCACAATTGGCCCAGCGTCGTCCAGGGTAGGGGAGGAAATGGCCGGCAGGGATGTAGCTCAGTTGGTAGAGCATGGCGTTTGCAACACCAGGGTTGTGGTTCGATTCCCACGGGGGGCCAGTATGAAAATAATAATAAGGTATGCACCCACTAACTGTAAGTCGCTCTGCTAAATGACTAAAATGTAAATGTAAATTACTCATCTCATATGTACAGTGGGGAAAACAAGTATTTAGTCAGCCACCAATTGTGCAAGTTCTCCCACTTAAAAGATGAGAGAGGCCTGTAATTTTCATCATAGGTACACGTCAACTATGACAGACAAATTGAGAAGAAAAAAATCCAGAAAATCACATTGTAGGATTTTTAATGAATTTATTTGCAAATTATGGTGGAAAATAAGTATTTGGTCACCTACAAACAAGCAAGATTTCTGGCTCTCACAAACCTGTAACTTCTTCTTTAAGAGGCTCCTCTGTCCTCCACTCGTTACCTGTATTAATGGCACCTGTTTGAACTTGTTATCAGTATAAAAGACACCTGTCCACAACCTCAAACAGTCACACTCCAAATTCCACTATGGCCAAGACCAAAGAGCTGTCAAAGGACACCAGAAACAAAATTGTAGACCTGCACCAGGCTGGGAAGACTGAATCTGCAATAGGTAAGCAGCTTGGTTTGAAGAAATCAACTGTGGGAGCAATTATTAGGAAATGGAAGACATACAAGACCACTGATAATCTCCCTCGATCTGGGGCTCCACGCAAGATCTCACCCCGTGGGGTCAAAATGATCACAAGAACAGTGAGCAAAAATCCCAGAACCACACGGGGGGACCTAGTGAATGACCTGCAGAGAGCTGGGACCAAAGTAACAAAGCCTACCATCAGTAACACACTACGCCGCCAGGGACTCAAATCCTGCAGTGCGAGACGTGTCCCCCTGCTTAAGCCAGTACATGTCCAGGCCCGTCTGAAGTTTGCTAGAGTGCATTTGGATGATCCAGAAGAGGATTGGGAGAATGTCATATGGTCAGATGAAACCAAAATAGAACTTTTTGGTAAAAACTCAACTCGTTGTGTTTGGAGGACAAAGAATGCTGAGTTGCATCCAAAGAACACCATACCTACTGTGAAGCATGGGGGTGGAAACATCATGCTTTGGGGCTGTTTTTCTGCAAAGGGACCAGGACGACTGATCCGTGTAAAGGAAAGAATGAATGGGGCCATGTATCGTGAGATTTTGAGTGAAAACCTCCTTCCATCAGCAAGGGCATTGAAGATGAAACGTGGCTGGGTCTTTCAGCATGACAATGATCCCAAACACACCGCCCGGGCAATGAAGGAGTGGCTTCGTAAGAAGCATTTCAAGGTCCTGGAGTGGCCTAGCCAGTCTCCAGATCTCAACCCCATAGAAAATCTTTGGAGGGAATTGAAAGTCCGTGTTGCCCAGCGACAGCCCCAAAACATCACTGCTCTAGAGGAGATCTGCATGGAGGAATGGGCCAAAATACCAGCAACAGTGTGTGAAAACCTTGTGAAGACTTACAGAAAACGTTTGACCTGTGTCATTGCCAACAAAGGGTATATAACAAAGTATTGAGAAACTTTTGTTATTGACCAAATACTTATTTTCCACCATAATTTGCAAATAAATTCATTACAAATCCTACAATGTGATTTTCTGGATTTTCTTTCCTCATTTTGTCTGTCATAGTTGACGTGTACCTATGATGAAAATTACAGGCCTCTCATCTTTTTAAGTGGGAGAACTTGCACAATTGGTGGCTGACTAAATACTTTTCCCCCCACTGTAAATACAGTATTCTATACTATTCTACTGTATCATAGTCCATGCCGCTCTGACATCGCTTGTCCATATATGTATATATTCTTAATTTATTCCTTACTTAGATTTGTGTGTATTGGGTATATGTTGTGAAATTGTTAGATATTACTGCACTGTCGGAGCTAGAAGCACAAACATTTCGCTACACCCGCAATAACATCTGCTAAACACGTGTATGTGACCAATAACATTTGATTTGATTTGAATATCACCAAGGACACACCTGTGTGTTAGTTGTCACTGTATATTATTGTGCATTATACAATGGGTGGGTCTAATCCTGAATGCTGATGAGTTAAAACCGCATTCCAGCCGGTGTCTATTCTACAAGTTACCACTGGCTAAATCTATGACGTTTACACTGTTCCATCTGACTGCACAATCCACTGTCTCATCAGCCAAGCAATTTATAATATTGATCTCCACTATAAAAAAAAACATCTAGACATTATCTCACATTTCTTTTAGACTATCATTTAGTTTTCAACAGCGGAGATTTGTATGAACCTTGCTGTCTGTCTCTCCGACATTTGCAACATTGTTTCAATATTTAAATTAGATCTCCAACTGTCCCGTAGTAATGAACGTGTCAGAAGTCGGGACGAGACAGACAGGCAGGCAGCTTTTCTCAGCCAGTCAAAATCATGAATTAGCTGGCATCATTTTTATGGATGTATACAAAGAAATGTCAATTGAAAAAGGTCAAACGAAACGAAGTGCAGCTATTTTGCAGTCTTTCCAGCTTCAGTTTGAAGTGATTGTGTTAGCTGTGTTGTTGGGTAGCTCATCTGAACAACAGTCTCCTGACGAGTGAGCACATTTTCTATGCCAGGCGAAATCACACCTCATTAGCTCATTGTTATGGCTGTAAATTAGCCGTAGTTGTCTAGCTAGCAAGCAAGGGATAAGAACGTTGCCAGCCAGTATGGCAATGGAACATTTAGAACGAACGACTGGGTCGCGTCCATAGATACAGAACAAAAAGACTGAACGACTGGATTGCTTCTTTAGCAACCGAACTGATAGAGAGAACGACCAGCCGGCTTGGGTAGCAACCCTAGATTTGTGTCTGGACTATATCTTGTGGAAGGATGAAATGGTATGAATAAATTAATAAAAATAACGTCTTTGACATATTTACATTAATCATTATTTGAATATGTTGGTAACCCGTTGTATAAAAGTGATAATACCCTCGAAGCCGGTGTTTGGAGGATATATTGGCATGGTTTGCAGGCCCTTGACCACCCATTCCAATATACCTCCAAACACCGGCTTCTCTGGCATTATCACTTAAACGTGTTCTTTATTGTACTCTTAAGCTACCCTGTGTTAGATGTCTGTTCAGCATGTGTGGAGTGTTAGATAAGAGAGAATTGTGCTTCTGTTGTGCTGCCCAGATCAAGGGGATTTAGTATAATAATTGATCACTTGAATAGACAAATGCATATTCAAATTCTGAGGACAAGTCTGTCCCTAGGTGTAGCTGTTTTAAAGAGCAATGTATTACCCAAACCCCCAGACAATCTGATCACATGACATTGGCAGTCTAGTTGCTACTCTACTGACTGACCTAGGACAATCAAGAAAATATCATTTTCAAGATGTACAACTTTGGTCTGTAATATCTGAACTGTTAGAGTCCTATTCACTATTACCGTTCATTGTTTCCCATTCCTCCTTTTTACACTAGACCTTTAGACTGTGGACTGATGACACACACACATACACCAGTGTTCATTTTGGCACTATTTTTTAGATTTAGTCTTATATCATTACGTCTTAGTCACATTTTTGTAATTTGAATATTGATTTAGTCTAGTTATTGTCAAAATGACAAACAGTGGGCCATTTTAGTCAACTAAAAGCCCTTTCATTTTAGTCACATCACATTTTTATTGCCTCATTAACTTATAGTAAACATAAATCACTGACTTCCATGTGCACAAACAGCCTTGTTCTACAAACACATTTTTCTGCATTGCATCCTATTGCATGATTCTCTTCCCAACAGCCAAATTGGCAGAAGAACACATTACTCAGCTGCAGATTAAAAATCACCCATTGACAGGGCTCCAGACTAACATTTTCTCCTGGTGGCACTGGTGCAAATTACTTTTTCAGTTGGTGGCACCAGCCCATGATTTGGTTGCACCAATTTATTTCCCCCGGCGTTACACAATAGAAAATATTTGTTATCACCTTATAAAGTCATTCACAGTGCTTTAGACTGTGTAATGGACTACTGAGATGGTAGGCTATTCAATAAATAAGTTATTTCATCTAACATGTCCAAGCAGGAATGCATGATTCACTCGCAATGGCCGATGCCAATAGTTGCTATTGAGCTCAATATTAAGAGATGACAAATAGGAAGTTGAGAACAACATTAGTTGCATCCAAGGCTATGTATTTCCCGCAATTGCATTTTGAAATGTACAACCAGAAGCTCACTCATCAATGCAGCAGGCCCCAGCAAAACAGGCCCAGGAGCTGGGCAGACTCTTTCATTACAGGAATTGTGAGGATAATGCACTTTACTGTTTGACCAAATCATGGTTTTAGCTGCCAAAAAATAGAACGTTTTGAAACTTTTGAGTAATGTGGCCATAATGAATGTTCAGCTGGCGCTGATGTGACCAATTCAAAATGTAACTTGCACAACCAAGTCAAAAGGTCTCAAAATGCGACTAAATGGTCGCAGTCTGGAGCCCTGCCCCTTGACATACTGTAGCTATATTGTAATCAAAGTTCTGTCATAAGTAGTGGTCTGTTAGGTTGTAGCAAACTAACTAGCTAGCATTATCAAGCTTTTATTACCTGAACATATACACACAGTATATTGGGATGGTGCACTTTCAGATTTCTCTTGAGGTTGGTAGTATTTTCCCCCCCAAACTACTTAAGTAGTACTTTAAAGTATTTTTACTAAGTACTTTACACCACTGGTCTCCTGTGGAAACGTTGCATTCGGTCTTGTTTGAATCGACATGATAAGTAAAGTGTCTCCAAAAGTTGCCCCCTTTTCTACCAGGAGCTTGTGCCATGGAGAGTAGCCATGGCATGTGCCTTATTTGCATCAATGATGTGTTGCCGCCAGATTGGAGAGCGGTTGAATCTCTCCAAAACTCTTGTCCAGTCAGATTTTAGTCACAGAGATAATTTACTCTTCTCATTTTCGTCAACTGAAAATAAACAATTATTTTTGTTTAGTTATAATTTTTTCTAGGTCTATTTAGTCAGTTATCGGCTCGTTAATTGCCACTGAAGAATATGTGTTTGACCAATATTTTCATTTTTTTGTGTGACTAAATTAACACTGACACACACAGGACTTTGGCTGCAGTGCAGTGAATATCACAATTTACATGACCTTACCCTCTGTCTTAACTAAACTTCAAAACTGAGTTTTGAACTGTTAAGTTAAAGGCCCGGAATAAATGCATAAGGTCGGTTTGTAAGAGCTTATGAGTTCTTACTTATTTCACAATATTTTCAGTATTAATGCAAGAGGATTTGGTGTAATAGTAATTCTATAACCAACAGGGCCACATGAGCACGGTCAAGTCATGATACAAACCTCCCAGTGTTCCAAACCCATGACCTAACCTCTGTCATTACAAATGTCCAGGGAAGTTTTTTGGGAGTAATTAAAAAATATCAAATTATGGCATCTGTGAAGTTGGTCAAGCAAGAAGGCCTAACTGATAGCTTGAGGTGGGGGGGTTTCTTGGTGGGTTGTGTTATTCCTGCTGTCTCGGTTTCTGTGTGTCTGAAGGGCACCCTCATTAGTTTCAAAAGTCTTAGGAATGCATTCATTGTGATGTGGGTGGGGGATGTGGGGTGAGTGGACAGGTCATCTTGGTCAATCACTCCGACTGCATACACAGCCCTCTCAGGAGGCAGAGCAGCTTATCTCCATCACACACCATTACACAAAGCCTGTAGTGCTGTGTGTAACTACCTTGTGTGCTGTATCACACCGTCTCAGAGATGGTGTGTGTTTTTGTGCTGATTTCACAGTGACATTGAGTTACACCTCTACTGTGTGCTGACCTGTGGTTGTAAATAATAATAATATAAATAATATGCCATTTAGCAGACGCTTTTATCCAAAGCGACTTACAGTCATGCGTGCATACATTGTGTATCCTAATATTTCTTATCTAATGTACAGTAATTCTGTGGAGCAGCACATTGTTGTAATATTAGGCTAAGGGGGAGGGGAGGGGAGTGGAATGAGAAACTGGGTGAAAGGTAGTTACAGAAGGCCCAGTTTCCACAAGGAAATGATGGGTATTTATGCTTAGTTTTGCCTTTTTGGAAGTATGAGTGCACACACAAAGTTCTATATTTGTGGAGTGATGAAACTAGTGTTCCTTCCTACACTACCTTGTTTGTGTGAGCAGAGCATCCCCATCCCCTGCGAGGATGTGTTGGGTCTTTCAGAGGAGTAATAAATTAGTTCAGTCACGCAGCAGCCTGTAAAGACGGAGTTCTTTGTTCGCATGTTAGCATCTTCTACAGTGCCTTCAGAAAGTATTCACACCCCTTGACTTTTTCCACAATTTGTTGTTACTAAGTGGGATTAAAAATGATTTAATTGTAATTTTTTGTCAATGATCTATACAAAACACTCTAATGTCAAAGTTGATATGAAAAGCCCCCCCCCCCCACACACACACACACACACACACACACACACACACACACACACACACACACTAATATATCTTGATTAGATAAATATTGAACCCTGTAAGTCAATACTTGTTAGAATAACCTTTGGCACTGATTTACAGCTGTGAATCTTTCTGGGTAAGCCTCTAAGAGCATTCCAGACCTGGATTGTGCAACATTTGCCCATTATTATTTTCAAAATTCTTCAAGCTCTGTCATATTGGTTGTTGATCATTGCTAGACAACCATTTTCAGGTCTTGCCATAGATTGTCAAGCAGATTTAAGTCAAAACTGTAACTCGGCCACTCAGGAACATTCACTGTCTTCTTTGTAAGCAACTCCAGTGTAGATTTGGCCTTGTATTTTAGATTATTGTCCTGCTAAAAGGTGACTTAATGTCTGGTGGTTTTTATTCTGGAAGAACTCCCAGGTCCTCAACGATTACAAGCATACCCATAACATGATGGGGCGGCAGGTAGCTTAGTGGGTAAGAGCGTTGTGCCAGTAACCGAAAGGTCGCTGGTTCTAATCCCCGAGCCGACTAGGTGAAAAATCTGTCGATGTGCCCTTGAGCAAGGCACTTAACCCTAATTGCTTCTGTAAGTCGCTCTGGATAAGCGCGTCTGCTAAATGACTAAAATGTAAATGTAATGCAGCCACCACTATGCTTGATAATATGGAGAGTAGGACTCAGTAATGTGTTGTATTGGATTTGCTCCAAACATTACACTTTTGTATTCAGGACAAAAAGTGAATGAATTGCTTTTCCACATTGTTTTTTCAGTATTACTTTAGTGAGTTGCAAACAGCATGCATGTTTTGGAATATTTTTTACATTTTGTACAGGCGTCCTTCTTTTCACTCTGTCAATTAGGTTAGTATTGTGAAGTAACTACAATGTTTTTCATCCATCCTCAGTTTTCTCCTATCACAGCCATTAAACTATGTAACTGTTTTAAAGTCCCCATTGGCCTCATGTTGAAATCCCTGTGCGGTTTCCTTCCTCTCCGGCAACTGAGTTAGGAAGGACGCCTGTATCATTGTAGTGACTGGGTGTACACCATCCAAAGTGTAATTAATAACTTCATCATGCTCAAAGGGATATTCAATGTCTGTTTGTTTTTTTCATCTACCAATAGGTGCCCTTCTTTGTGAGGCGTTGGAAAACCTCCCTGGTCTTTGGTTGAATCTGTGTTTGAAATTCACTGTTCGACTGAGGGACCTTACAGATAATTGTATGTGTGGGGTACAGAGATGAGGTAGTCATTCAGAAATCTTGTTAAACACTATTAATGCACACCGAGTGAGTCAATGCAACTTATTATGTGACTTGTTTAGCACTTTTTTACTCCTGATCTTATTTAGGCTTGCCATAACAAAGGGATTGAATACTTCTTGACTCAAGACATTTCAGCTTTTCATCTGTAATTAATTTGTAAAAAATTTGAAAAACATAATTCCACTTTGACATTATGGGGTATTGTGTGTAGGCCAGTGACAAAAAAATTGAAACCGAAAGGCTTTGTTGTTTCCTGGGTCCCATGCTGCTTCGCTACAGTGTGGCTCTGTGAACTGTTAGAGCAGGGGACTCCATGGTGAGGTGGTTCAGTCATCTGAGGTAGTGGTTTGGATTGGGAATCCCCACTGACTTCATTATAGAAGGCTTAAAAGCAACATCAAACAAAAACACACAGTAATTGTATCAGAATGAAATATGATTGCATCATAATATAGCCAACTGTAAAACAAATAATATAATGTCACAGAGATTAGTTTCACAGGCCCACACACATTTCATGGCATTTGTCCTCCCATGAAACCTGAATGTAACTACATTCTCCTCCTTTCTCCCTGCCTCTCTCATCTCCCCCTCCCTGCTCCTCTCTCCTGCTACCCTCCCTGCCTTTCCATCAGCTACGACCTAGGCATGGAGAACCGCGACGCCACGGACGACAAGGTGACCGTTGAGGCGGCAGAGGCGACGCGACGATACAACGTGGGCATTAAGTGTGCCACCATCACGCCGGACGAGAACCGGGTGAAGGAGTTCAAGTTGAAGCAGATGTGGCGCTCACCCAACGGAACCATCCGTAACATCCTGGGAGGCACCGTGTTCAGGGAGGCCATCATCTGTAAGAACATCCCTCGCCTGGTGCCCGGCTGGGTCAAACCCATCATCATCGGCAGGCACGCCCATGGAGACCAGGTAACCTTTTTAACCAACCGTTCAGCAGTATAACCCTTACTAACCATTCATCAACCCTTCTTTACTCCCTGCACCCCTAATGAGCGTCTCTCAAGGTTGCTCTCTAGGCCCTTCTTCCTCCCTCACTTCCTTAAATCTAACCTTTTGAAGGTAATTGATTACCTCAAAGGTGGAAGTCTGGATGCTAGGCCGTAGGTAGACGAAGCAATGTGTTAGTGGTTCCCTGTCTCTGTTAGCACATTTTCAATGAAGGGAGATCTTGTACATTCCCCAGTTGATCACATGTTAACTTCATGCATGCCGACTAGAGATGTGGTTGTCAGGCCTGCTCACAGAGAGACAGATGGGCAGGCAGGGGACTGGTGTTGTCACTGAAGGCTCAGTCAGTCCCTGATTTAAATGGATGTGTTGCCCTTTGGACCATGATGTTGACACACTATCTTCCTGGATCCAAGACTCAAACTGCTACATCATTCATACTGTACTGCAACTAGAGGATAATAGAACATGTACGTGGCACCATGCCATAGTTAATATGCTTGAACTCAAATGAGAAATGTCGTGAGCACTTTGGGTTGGTTACGGATTTTGAGAATCCTGTCACGTTACGGCCTGGATGCATGATAAGCAGGATACATGTTTTGTATTACTGCTATTTCCGATTTGCTTTTTCTGTTGCATCCACACTCCTGATTGGTAGAAGTCATTCGGAACAATGTTTCATATTAGCCCAATATATCTGTTCCTCAGCTCTACAACAGCATTGTAACCTGTCATCTATTCATAAAGAACTGTTATCTAACCAGTGGATATTAGTAATAATTAGGTGGGTGCTTATATTTGTCCTATTTCATACACGTACAAGTGTGTATTAATACGCATGTGTGAATTGGAAATGTGTTTTTAGCATATCCCCCTGAGACGCCCTCGGAGAGTGGGGTCACATCCAGGGTCTGCCATTATTACCTGTTGCACCAGATGGGTTGCATTGCTGTTTTTCTCCACTAGATGGAGCCCTGTCTGTATTACATCTATTGACCTCTCATCCTGCCTCTTTTCACAGTACAAAGCCACAGACTTTGTAGTCCCGGGGCCTGGGAGATTGGAGATGAAATTCACACCCAAGACTGGGGAGCCAATGAACTTTGTCGTCCATGACTTTGAAGGTAAAACCATCTTTGTGCTTGTAAGGGAAATAATGTCCAGTACAGCTTGTCTCCCTTACATAACATTGTGTTAGTCAATACGAGATAGCCTATGGTGCCAGCCTGGGTATCTTTACATATGTTTGCAGTGTAAATATTACAAAATGAGAACATCGTTATCTGATTTAACTCTGCTTGAAGGATAAATCACCCATGTACCTCCCTTTCCTGAACATACTCTTGACAAACATTGAACTTTGATTAAGGTTGGCTCCATCGTTCTGTTTGAACCTTCAAAATGAGGAAAGGCTGTCTTAATGAGGCTGTGTGTGCATGCATGTTTCTTTGTGTGTGTTTATGTGAGTGTGTACAGTATCTTCATGAGATTGATGCATGTGTCTGTCTCTCTTCTCTCCAGGTTCAGGTGGTGTGGCTCTGGGGATGTACAACACAGACAGCTCCATCAGGGACTTTGCCCACAGCTCCTTCCAGATGGGCCTGGTTAAAGGCTGGCCTTTGTACCTCAGCACCAAGAACACCATCCTCAAGAAGTACGACGGACGCTTCAAAGATATCTTTCAGGAGATCTACGAGAAGTAAGACTGCCTAACCTCAGAACATTTAATCAACTCGAGTAAATCATTGTCCCTATTGGCAATATAATTTTCAGGAAGTAGACAATACACATGAAACATGATCATCATAAACAAAGTATGGTTGATGATATATGGTCAATGGCAGACAAGCCCCCCCAACTACCATGCCTCTTTTCAATGTATGACTCACAAGTTTAGAATGGACAGTTTTAAGGTTTAGGTGTATAAACCCTGTTCTCAGACCTGTTCCTGTGTGTGTCGTAGGGAGTACCGCTCTAAGTTTGAGCAGAAGGGGATCTGGTATGAGCATCGTCTGATTGATGACATGGTGGCTCAGGCCATGAAGTCTGATGGAGGATTCATCTGGGCCTGCAAGAATTATGACGGAGACGTTCAGTCTGACTCTGTAGCACAAGGTGAGATGGTCTACATGTATACTACAGTAGCTAGCTCTGAGGGATATACAGTATCACGTGATGATTTACTGTTTAGCTAGGCTTTCTGAATGAAAACAATGTCATTGGCTACATTGCTATATTTCTCACCTTTTAAATGTAGGTTTAAGGCAGACTATACACTGTATTCCGATAGAAATTGAGTTACACTTTTAGCAACAGGAGTTCCAGGATAATGAGGAGAATGCTTATTTAGTCGTTTTTTTCCACAGTCGCCCATTCTGGCAGAACAAGCTTTTAGATCCAGTTTGCTGTTAAGCACTTTGCGACAGATATATTTAATGCATTTGTGTGTCCACCAGGCTATGGGTCCCTGGGTATGATGACCAGTGTGCTCATCTGTCCTGACGGTCGTACAGTGGAGTCAGAGGCTGCCCACGGCACAGTTACACGCCACTACAGACAGCACCAGCAGGGCAAGGAGACCTCCACCAACCCCATTGGTAAATAACACACTTATACAATGAAATGGAACATATTATATTGTATCTCTCTGACTGATACCTGCTAAAAACCTCTAGCCTAGCGTCTTCCTTTTCAGTGTTTTTAGATCTGAATGTACCAGCCAAGAGAAATAAAGGCAATACAAGGACCTAGGAAAAGATGGCCCTTATGTGTTGTGGTTGTGGGTTGTGTGTGTGCAGCGTCCATCTTTGCGTGGTCGCGGGGGCTGCTGCACCGGGCGAAGCTGGATGACAACGCAGAGCTGCGTGTGTTTGCTGAGGCCCTGGAGGTTGTCTGCATTGAGACAATCGAGGCTGGTTTCATGACCAAGGATCTGGCTATCTGTGTCAAAGGCATGGCAGAGTGAGTATCTCTCTCACTCTCTCTCACTCACACACACACACACACACACACACACACACAGTAAACCTGATTATGAAACTAGACTGATTCAAACTTTCTTTCTTTCTCCTCCTTCATCTTACTTTTCTCCTCTCCTCCTTTCTTAGTACCAAACGCTCAGACTACCTGAACACCTTTGAATTCTTGGATAAGCTGTCAGAGAACCTGAAGATCAAGATGTCCAACCAACCCAAACTGTGATCTCCTCATCTCCCAATCACACACACTGTTGATACCCGGACTATGGGCCCCAAGCCAATACTGAACCACTGACTGATGATTGTCATGATTTAAGAAATCTGCGAGTTAAGTGTGAGTATCCAAGTTAGGATTCCGCCAAGTAGGATCTTATGACTGTCAATACCATCACATACAGAGGGCTCCAGAAATCAGACTGGACACAGAAAGAGTCAGTGATATATTTTGCGATAATTGCACGATGGTTTTTTTAATGATGATGTGTGTGTTTTTAAGTGTTGTCTGTCAGTGATCAGTACTAGGGGATTGTCCTGCCGGAGTTTGTCCGAGGGTGGTCTTAACCTTGTTGCCTTATTTGTTTTATGTCAAGTAATCGATCTCAGTCTGTCACACATAATATATTCCATGACAACCACCGTAGTAGACAAAAGCCTGCTTGATTTTTGATTATGTTGACGGTGTCTTTGATTCACATAAAGGTATTAGCATCACTTACTCCTTATGGATGGTTGTGGAAGGGGTTGTTGTGAGCCTGCTGGTTGTCTTTGTGTGTATAATCCATAGCTTAACACTTTACCCCTCAAATACAGAAACCAGTGTCAATGTACATCTGCCAGTAAGCACATAGTATCAGGGGTTGTAGGTTTGTACTCAACGGTGTGTGTGGTTAGAATATCAACTCAATAAATGTTTTTATTTTAAGTATTTGTCTATTACCACATCGATCACAATGTTAAAAAATATATAACTATGTTTATCTAGCTCCACTATATCTTACAAGAACAGCTTTGGAAGTTTGTAGAAATACATTTTCCTCTTAAAGTTTGCCACCAGATGGTGCCATTGTAATCCATGTGACATTGTCATGATTGAGCGTCGTGATGATGTCTGTGCATATTGCTTTCTTTAACTGCTCTCAAAACACTGAATATAATGCTAGGTTTGCAAAGTAACACCTGGTACAAAGCAGTATCAGAGTAATCATGCAAACCAATATGACTACTATTAATGCACAATATCATAGGTTGACAACCTGGACTAAGCCCGTATTCAGTCACTGAAGTGGAATGAATATATAATCCATAGCTTCTTTAATTTCATGCAGAGATAAAATAATACATTGGATATGAATAGCCTATTGTCTATCAGTTGCAGCACGACATCCCTATAATCCTAATATAGCACTGTCTGGATGACTGACTGTGGGTGATGTGTCCACATGGGGAGTATAGGCCTACAGCGGTGCACTGTCCTCATATACACACTCAGGAGCACCCTTGACATGATTAGCTTTTTGCAACAGATGGAATCCACTTGGTTAATCCAACGGAAACAGAGATGGATAGATGGACCCAGAGGAAAGGAAAGCAGAGGCACTTGGACATCCAATGGTAGATGGAGAAAACCAAGGTTTCCAAAAAGGTATCAAAGCCTGCAGGGCTGCTACTATTGTCCCAAAATAATTGGATTTTGTCCGGGAGAAGGAAGTCTCATTTGCCAGTCTGAGACTCCACAAAGATGGCTGTGCCACTGAAAGACCAGGATCATTATCTGTGAATGTGAACAGTGGTTACTGTTTTCAATCAGGGATGGATGGGCCAACATGGCATGTTGTTGATGTCTCTGTCTTATTGATCTGTCAGCCCTCAGAGGGAGTAAACCCAGCTAGCACATAACATTCAGAAAATGTTTCTTAGAGCTTGGTGAGTGTGTGGTTGTCCTATGGTTATTTTGCATTCAATCGTCCCAAAACTTTCTGGGAATGGTGCAGGATAGTTGCTTGGCTTTGGAACATTCTAAGCACATTTAAGGAACTTGATAAAAAAATAATTTCATTACTTGAACAGAACGTTTCCTAAAAGTTTAAACATGGTTACATTAAATTTTGGTTATGTTCTTGGAACATTCTCCAACTGGTTTGACATTGGGAATGTTTTCAGATTGTTCCCAGAACGTTAAGAAACAACATTCTTCTGTGGGATTTTCAATACTTCAGCATAATGTTTCCTCATGGTTCTATTTAAAGTAATGTTATCATATTGTTCCAAGAACATTAAGAAAACATTCCATAAAAACCACAACTTTAGTAATGTTTGAGAACATTCTAAGAATGTTATTTAAAAACATACGTTCCATTCTTATCATCAACAAAACTCTATCCTCTGTCCTGTTTAGGTGTGTTGGCCTCACCCATTAATTGGCCACAACTGATCTTAATGAGTGCTGTTGCTGTTTCCTTTGAAATAGGGTCTGTTTGAATAGACTAAAATTAACAACTTTGTCAGCGTAAAAAAGCTAGGCACTACCTCCATCCTGGTGGCGCAGTGGACTTATTCCATTGATGGAGAACAGAAGATTATAGGTTTGAATCTCACTGATGCTGCTGAGGAGAGGATGGCTCATAATAATGGCTGGAATAGCGTGAATGGAATGGCATGTAACACATGGAAACCATGTGTTTGATGTACAGTATTTGGTACCATTCCACTAATTCCGCTCCAGCTATTACCACAAGTCTGTCCTACCCAATTAAGGAGCCACCAACCTCCTGTGCTTTCTAAAGCTGTATCTCTATGGAGACTACCCAGCTAGCACATCATGTTGTGAAAACCATGTTTCTTAGAGCTTGGTGAGAGCGTGATTTTCCTATGGTTCTTTTGCATACAACCTTCCCACAACTTTCTCGGAATAGTGCAGGATAGTTGCTTGGCTTTGGAACATTGTCAGCACATTTAAGCACCTTGACAAAAAACGTTATTTACTTGGTATTTCATTAATGTAACTTTATAGGTGTCTAAATTGGAACGCAGTGGCTGTACAGTAACATGCTATACGTGACGTCAGAGCTCAGGATCTCCGCTTTACAGCTCTGATTGGGTTTTGACTGACAAGACGTTGCCCCCATCCTTCCCGCTAATTGGGCAGCTTTTGTAAAAATGTTTGTTTCAGTGAGGGAAATGCTGTAAATTAAGTGAACTCAATGTATTTTGAAAGATGAGACATTGAGGACTATAATAAATACCGCTTTGATGTCATACAAGGAAGCCATACACCCGTGAGTCAAAATGTGCACTTTACATTTCCATATCATAAAACTCATGTCATATACAGTGTCAACGTTTATGATCACTATGTTTGATATACAGTTACAAGATGACATGGCATTATACCCTGGGTTGTCCTGAACATAATGAGCCTGTTTGTTATATTGTGAAGAAACTTTGCTGCGGACCACGCATCTGAATGCACTCATGACTCCATTCTATGCGCACCAAAATTACGATCTGCTTCTCTGAATTGCCTTGTGAAAGCCTAACACACTGTATTTTATAATTTACCTAGTAGAACAAGCTTTCAAATGATGCCCACTGACCCAGATTGCGATTTATAATGGACCGTTTTGGGATTGTGTAAACAACAACAGTAATTGTGATTTTATTTTATAAACTTTTATTTAGCTTTTTACCACTTTTTCTCCCCAATTTTGTGATATCCAATTGGTAGTTAGTCTTGTCCCATCGCTGCAACTCCAGTACGGTCTCGGGAGAGGCGAAGGTCGAGAGCCATGTGTCTTCCGAAACACGACCCTGCCAAGCCGCACTGCTTCTTGACACACTACTCGCTTAACCCGGAAGCCAGCCGCACCAATGTGTCGGAGGAAACACCGTACAACTGGCGACCGTGTCAGCGCGTATGCGCCCGGCCCGCCACAGGAGTCGCTAGAGCGTGACGGGACAAGGACATCCCGGCCGGCCAAACCCTCCCCTAACCTGGACGACGCTGGGCCAATTGTGCGTTGCCTCATGGGTCTCCCAGTCGCAGCCGGCTGCGACACAGCCCGGGATCAAACACGGATCTGCCATATAGGTCAATTCCCACTAGTGTAAAGGGTTAATAGAACGTTTCCTGGAAGTTTAAACATGGCTACATTTAATTTCAAATTTGGTAATGTTCTAGGAACGTTCTCCAACTAGTTTGACATTAGGAATGTTCTCAAATAGTTCAGAGAACATTAAGAAACAACGTTCTTCTGTGTGAATTTCAGTACTTCAGCATAATGTTTCCTGCAGGTTTCCTCATGGTTCTATTTAAAGTAATGTTCTCAAATTGTTCTGAGAACGTTAAGAAAACTTTCCATGAAAACCACAACTTTAGTAACGTTCAGAGAACGTTCTAAGAATGTTATTTAAAAACATACATTCAGTTCTCAGCATCAACTAAACTCTATCTTGTTAAGTGTGTTCAGGTGTCTTAATGAGTGCTTGTTTCCATTGAAATCTGTTTGAATAGACTAAAATTAACAGCTTTGTATATGTAAAATCTGTAAGTCGCTCTGGATAAGAGCGTCTGCTAAATGACTAAAATGTAAATGTAAAAAAAAAAACATGGCATGCTAGCTCCATCCTGGTGGCGCGGTGGACTTATTCCATTGATAGAGAACAGAAGATTATAGGTTCGAATCTCACTGGTGCTGTGTCACAATAAATAAATAAATGTGTTTGCATGATGTCTAAGGAAATTAAGTTCCATGTGTCCTATGTGCTTGCAGTTCAGAAAAGTTAACCCCAAATAAACTAGCAGTGTTAATAAAAGTAATATTGAAACATTCAGTGAAAGTTAAGGAAGTTATTAAAAAACCTCAAAATAACCTATAATTTCCGTTCTCGGAGTGTTAATAAAACCTCCCAGGAAAACGTTCAAGGAACCAGAGTAAAACGTTCTCAGAACCTCCCTGTAACCTAAAAATAACATTCCCAGAAAAGTCAGGAAACATATGGCTTTGTTCCCACAACCAATGTGAAACCAAAAACATACGTTCCCACAACTTCCAAGGAACCAAATGTGCTAGCTGGGTACATCCAGCCAGGAAGCTGTCTCTTCAGGTTGGTCATATGTTGATACTGTTGGTTTAGTCAGTGCTTTGAATGAACAGATTCAGGTTTAGTTTTGTGGTCCTAAATGTTTACTGCTATACATTGGGCCCCCTTTCAATTAAGTCTTTGTCCATCCTCCCTCTCATATCCTATAGTCATGATATTCATAATTATAACATACTATGCCCTTTACAGGCCCCTGTGGAACAGCATATATAATGGCAACATAATGGCATGATTATGATTGTTCTCTTTTACCTTTTTACATAGGGATTGAAATGTACTAGATGTCTACCGGTATGTGACTTAGCATTGCATAGCAAACAGACATCCTGGCAAAAAATGCCATTCTAACATTTTTTAAAAACAGATCATAATACACAGTCAAATTGCCCCTATTTCTCCTGAAATCACTTCCTTTTCATAGATTTATAAGATAAGAGCTGTGTTTTCCTTTGTGTTCTTCTGTCTGTGTTCAAACTCTGTCTCTATTCTGTGGTGAAGACACCTTGCTCTGGTAGGGAGGACATAAGAGGCCCGTCCTGCCGTTTCCATGGGGACCCAACAGCCACTCTACTCTTCAAAAGCGGTCGAGCAGAGCAGAGGTAGCGGGGCCCTTTGTGTTGGAGAGGGAGAGAGCAGAACAACACTGGCCAGATGAAAGCACTGCCATCCTTAAACCCAATCATAATTTAGTCATCAGTACAGGAGGGTATAATCAAAATACAGGGGGAGATGGATGGGAGAGACAGAGAGAGAGAAAAGAGATATAGATAGTGGAGTGCGTGGGTCAAGAAACGAGGGAGGGAAAGAGTGCTGTTAGATGGAAAAATGAGGGGGATATGGATAGAAATGGTCTTGTTCTTGATGTTGATACTCAACCTTATTTGCAATGTCAATCTCGTATCCAGGCAGTGCACTTAGATTGAAAGTTTTGTTGTGTCTTGCTGGATACAGACGCTGTGTGAGGAAGATGACATAATATGCATTATTGTATTACACAAATATAATCATTATGTGACAAATTTGCATTTATACTTTACTTGATGAATGAACAATATTTTCTTCAAGTCTCTGAAGGAAGCAACCAATACCATTCAATGTTAGTAGTGTTCGTGCTTCAACTGTGTTCAATGCCATGGTGTCCTTGAGGTTAACACATTATATACTGCTCTATTTATTTGTATATTATTTCATTATAATCCCATTTCAAAGGGTATTTATCCATTATAGTATTGAGCTATAAAACTGAACTACAAATCCTTCTCTGCCTCCTCCTGCATCTCTCCCAAAAGCAGCTAGGCCTAATCCCTGACTGCCATAATTGACTCTACTCTCAGAACAAAAAAAAGAGAGGAGAGTTTGCTGGGACAAATAGAATTTAGCAGGAATTCACATGCAGCTCTATGTAGGTCATGCACAATATGGCGTCTGCAAGTTTACACCTGGGGCTCATAGCGCCATTATCCCACAACAATGCTTCGGAGAGGAACTTATTTGAGCCCATTAGCCCGGGCCAGTCCCCCTCATTAGAGAAGGCTTTTTTAAAGGAGCCTAGACAATAAGCACACAGAAAGGGTACAGTGGGGCGCAGAGGGACCGAGGGAGGGGAGGTCGGAGGTTTAGCTGAGAGAGCCCACGATAATTACTGTGTTTCTCTCTCTGGCCTGAAAGAGACTTGAATAATGTTTCTCTTTCTGTGGGACAAGTACAATGGACGCTGGGTAGCTTCAAGCACCGCTAGCTCTGCCCTATTAGGAAAAAATATGCTCTGTTCTCTTTCCTCCACCCCTCCACTCAGATTCATCATTAGAGAAATGTCTTTATGACCTCTGTAGGAGGACTTTCAGTTTGAAATGTTCCCCCCGCTGCTGTCACCTGCCTTAGTCATTAGATTGGTATTATACTGGTCTTGAAGCAACTGTAGGTTAATTTGTGTGAATTTAAAAATACAATAAATGTTCAATCTTTTTTTTTTTTTTTTTACAAAGGGGGAGAATGAGACAGGGGGATAGAGGATGAGGCAGTCACTGAAAGGTTTGGCAACTCCCCAGAAGTTTGTCAATTATTATTACACACATGTTGTTTCCATTCATGTTGAGATTATAATAACACCAGCATTATCATGTTAGTATTACCATACTATTATATTATTACTTATACAATAATGAATTACTATGCATGATATTGCAGAATTTACAACTGTGTACAGTAATTATTCTGAACTGATCTGCGGGAAATGAATGTTTGAGAATCAGGACACCGCTTCTCTAGAATGCATGGCAAACTCACACAAGCTGTAAAACCAGGAAATAATTTCCTCTGAAGAATTGAGACGGAACATTTAATGACGGAACTATCAGTTCCATCCGGTGAACGTTTTCGCTGACGGACCAGAAAATGTCATATTTGTAAACAGATTCAGGTGAGTCACGACTTTTATATATTTTTTTGTCGAAACCGCGGATGTGTGTATTTAGCTAGCTTTATGTTGTTTTCGAAAAACCATATTAACAAATATTGATAAATATTTGCGCGTGTAGATGGTTTTACCCCTGCAGTCGAAATGACATTGTTCAAGGATGGAGGCTAGCTAACGTTAGCTATCTTGCTAAGTTAGCTAGCTACAGTAGATGATGGACATTCACACCTGCTAGCTAGCTGAGTCGTTTATCTAGCTAGGTACCGTTAGGCAAGCGCTACTAGCTAGCTACTTAATTATTGTTTCAATGACGAATGTTGGAAGTGATCCAATATTATGTGCTCGTTTGGGGCTAGCTAAATAACTTGCTAACTAGTTATGTCAGTGAACCACTCAACCAAGATGCAGCTGGTCAGGATGTCTAATGTTAGGTAAAACGGAAACTAGCTAGCTAGGATACTTGCGTTGATAACAACTAGTCGACTGAAGTTATAAGAAAGACACCTGTCTTGACAGCGCTTTCCCCTTGTATTGATCAATGGATTGCAAACTACACTAGAGCCACTTCCTCTGTTAGCTAGCTACCGCCTTCATTTCAAATGAATATACACTACCGTTCAAAAGTTTGGGGTCACTTAGAAATGTCCTTGATTTCGAAAGAAAAGCAATTTTTTTGCCCATTAAAACAACATCAAATTGTACCCTCAACACCAGTCTCAACGTCAACAGTGAAGAGGCGACTCCAGGATGCTGACCTTCTAGGCAGAGTTGCAAAGAAAAAGCCATATCTCAGACTGCCCATCTTAATCTTTTCTTTTTATTGGCCACTCTGAGATATGGCTTTTTCTTTGCAACTCTGCCTAGAAGGTCAGCATCCCAGAGTCGCCTCTTCACTGTTGACTTTGAGACTGGTGTTTTGCGGGTACTATTTAATGAAGCTGCCAGTTGAGGACCTGTGAGGTGTCTGTTTCTCAAACTAGACACTCTAATGTACAGTCGTGGTCAAAAGTTGAGAATGACACAAGTATTGGTCTTCACAAAGTTTGCTGCTTCAGTGTTTTTAGATATTTTTCTCAGATGTTACTATGGTATACTGAAGTATAATTACAAGCATTCCATAAGTGTCAAAGGCTTTTATTGACAATTACATTAAGTTTATGCAAAGAGTCAATATTTGCAGTGTTGACCCTTATTTTTCAAGACCTCTATAATTCGCCCTGGCATGCTGTCAATTAACTTCTGGGCCACATCCTGACTAATGGCATCCCATTCTTCCATAATCAATGCTTGGAGTTTGTCAGAATTTGTGGGATTTTGTTTGTCCACCCGCCTCTTGAGGATTGACCACAAGTTCTCAATGGGATTAAGGTCTGGGGAGTTTCCTGGCCATGGACCCAAAATGTCTATGTTTTGTTCCCCGAGCCACTTAGTTATCACTTTTGCCTTATGGCAAGGTGCTCCATCATGATGGAAAAGGCATTGTTCGTCACTAAACTGTTCTTGGATGGTTGGGAGAAGTTGCTCTCTGAGGATGTGTTGGTACCATTCTTTATTCATGGCTGTGTTCTTAGGCAAAATTGTGAGTGAGCCTACTCCCTTGGCTGAGAAGCAACCCCACACATGAATGGTCTCAGGATGCTTTACTGTTGGCATGACACAGGACTGATGGTAGCGCTCACCTTGTCTTCTCCGGACAAGCTTTTTTCCGGATGCCCCAAACAATCGGAAAGGGGATTCATCAGAGAAATGGACTTTACCTCAGTCCTCAGCAGTCCAATCCATGTACCTTTTGTAGAATATCAATCTGTCCCTGATGTTTTTCCTGGAGAGAAGTGGCTTCCTCACTGCCCTTCTTGACACCAGGCCATCCTCCAAAAGTCTTCGCCTCACTGTGCGTGCAGATGCACTCACACCTGCCTGCTGCCATTCCTGAGCAAGCTCTGCACTGGTGGTGCCCCGATCCCGCAGTTGAATCAATTTTAGGAGACGATCCTGGCTCTTGCTGGACTTTCTTGGGCGCCCTAAAGCCTTCTTCACAACAATTGAACCTCTCTCCTTGAAGTTCTTGATGATCCGATAAATGGTTGATTTAGGTGCAATCTTACTAGCAGCAATATCCTTGCCTGTGAAGGCCATTTTGTGCAAAGCAATGATGACGGCACATGTTTCCTTGCAGGTAACCATGGTTAACAGAGGAAGAACAATGATTTCAAGCACCACCCTCCTTTTTAAAGCTTCCAGTCTGTTATTCTAACTCAATCAGCATGACAGAGTGATCTCCAGCCTTGTCCTCGTCAACACTCTCAACTGTGTTAACGAGAGAATCACTGACATGATGTCAGCTGGTCCTTTTGTGGCAGGGCTGAAATGCAGTGGAAATGTTTTTGGGGGATTAAGTTCATTTTCATGGCAAAGAGGGACTTTGCAATTAATTGCAATTAATCTGATCACTCTTCATAACATTCTGGAGTATATGCAAATTGCCATCATAAAAACTGAGGCAGCAGACTTTGTGAAAATGAATATTTGTGTCATTCTCAAAACTTCTGACCACGACTGTATTTGTCCTCTTGCTTAGTTGGGCACCGGGGCCTTCCACTCCTCTTTCTATTCTGGTTAGAGCCAGTTTGCGCTGATCTGTGAAGGGAGTAGTACACAGCGTTGTACGAGATCTTCCGTTTCTTGGCAATTTCTCGCATGGAATAGCCTTCATTTCTCAGAACAAGAATAGACTGACAAGTTTCAGAAGAAAGTTTTTTGTTTCTGGCCATTTTGAGCCTGTAATCGAACCCACAATTGCTGATGCTCCAGATACTCTTCTAGTCTCAAGAAGGCCAGTTTTATTGCTTTTTTTAATCAGCACAACAGTTTTCAGCTGTGCTAACATAATTGCAAAAGGATTTTCTAATGATCAATTAGCCTTTTTTAAATGATAAACTTGGATTACCAAACACAACGTGCCATTGGAACACAGGACTGATGGTTGCTGATAATGGTCCTCTGTATGCCTATGTAGATATTCCATTAAAAATCAGCCGTTTCCAGCTACAATAGCCATTAACAACATTAACAATGTCTACACTGTATTTCTGATTTTTTTTGTTTTTATGTTAAAAAATTGCTTTTCTTTCGAAAACAAGGATATTTCTAAGTGACCCCAAACTTTTGAACGGTAGTGTATAAAATAAAGATGTGGATAGCTATAGACTATATGTTCATGCTTACAGACAGACACACACTGATGCTAGCTACTGCCCAAAGGGAGGATGCAATGCCTGCTGTGTGAGAGGGATATAAATAGTCAGTGAGGAGGCACTGTGTGATTCTGTGTCACACAGGGTTGTCTGCTAGGAAAGGTGTGAAAACACAGTCGTGACTCAGCAGCTGGTTGCTGCTGGGGGTGCTGCTAGCCTCAGACAGTCATGCACTTAACCCATCACGTCACCAGGCCATTTTGAGTCAAGGTCACTCATGTTAAATGTCACGATTTGTGTTTCCTTTTTACCGGTTGCTCTTGGGGATGGTTGAATATGTTTTCCTAGTGTTGGGCATACTCTTTAGTGCAGGATGATTGTCTGTGGGATGTTAATTTGCTACGAGCTTACAGTACATAGCCATGATGACAGTGTTTCATTGGATGCGGTGAGGTCATTGCTGAAGAGAGATTGATGAGTCCGATAGCTACTGTAGCTGTACCTGGAGTTGCAGAGTCACACCCTGCCCGGCCTCTTGACAGGGTTGTTGTCACTGAGACAACATTCCAAAGCACAGCCTCATCTGGCCTGCCTGCCGTCCTTGATCCATCCACCTCCCCACCATCACCCCCTTCCTCCACCTCACCCCACCCCACCCCTTTCCCAATGAAGTACTGACTGTATGCAGTCCAGGGATTGGCTAATGGTGATGTAATGCCCTCTAAATAATTCATGTCTGGAGGAAAGTGAAAGACCCCGAGCCGGGAGGGGCAAGGGAGGGAGGGAAAATTGATGGGCCTGTCAGTGAGAGAGAGAAAGAGAGAGAGAGGTAGCGATGGATGAGGAGTCAGAGGCTGCATCACGGAGGAAGAGAAAAATAACAACAAACCCTGACAGTGAGAGGCTAAACTGGCTGGGCAGACGGAAGGGCAGGTTGGTCAATGCCTGAGGCACAGGTTAGCTGTGTGTTAGACTATTCCATTTACTCCCTCAAACTGGGATGATCCGAACAGTCGAGGGAGCATCCGATGATGAGTCTGACTTTGGGGAGATGTCCATTTGATACCCTTTTTAGGTGATGGTTGAGGGTAGGTTCAGATTGATTGTAGGTAATTGTCTTTGATTTACAATAGGTTTATTATGAGTTAAGATTGTTGGCAGTGAGTGTTTGTAAACTGTCAGAATATTGTGCAGGTTTGATGAGAATGGGAAATGTGAAGCTTGCTAAGCCTCGTTCAATGCTAAACATAACTGATGTTGACCCTGTTCTGTGTTTCTTACTATCCGATAATCAACCCTGACATGCTTCCTTTTTTTGTTCCCTCTTCTTTTCCATGACACAGTGAAGCTTCATATTGACCCCTTTTGTTGACATCATCACCCAATGTGGAGGAGGAGCATTCTTCTTTGTTACACACATTCATGTGAGAGCTCTTTCCCCCCCTCACACACACAGACTCATTTGAAGAACTGTGGCACTATCGGCCTATGTAAGAAAACTGTGCCATGAGAATTTCTGGCAAAGGCCAGACCTACTCCTCTTACTGTGCCAACCTCTAGCATTAACTCAATAAAATCGTCCGCCTCTAGCTAGTTGATTAACAGAGCTGTGTTAAAGAGGGATTGTTGTCCTGGAAGGAGCTTCCTGCCCTCGAGGAACACCATCCGCTCAGACTGCCTCCCTCTGAGGCTCAGACGGCAGATGCTACGGCTGAGAGTTCCAGAGCCGCTTGGATCCTCTCCTGCCCAGAGAACCACCCAGCCCCATAGAGGCCTGCCCTAACAGCCTCTAGGCAGGGCCCAGCCCGAGAGCACCATGGAGGGGCTGGAGGTGGAGGACATTAGTCCTGCCCTGGAGGCCACTGAGGACTTCCTACACTGCCTGGATGGAGGTGGAGGCCAAAGCCACTGCCAGGGAGGGGAGGGGTTCCGGCATCCCAGGCAACACCACCCCAAGCTGCAGGAGATGTCTGCAGCTCTGGGGAAGCTGAGCTCTAGCGGGGTGTGGGGCCTGCTGGCCAGGGAGCAGGGGACTGAGGTGTCCCCCCGTAACGTGGCCTGGGCTGACCAGCCCTCTGCCTTCAGCGTGCTGGGTCTGAGGCACGGGAAAAGGAGTCGTGCTCGTTCCACCAACGACCTGGCTGCCCACACCAAGGACACCAACAACACCACCTCTAACTCCTCCAACACCGCCTTTAAGAAAGGCCACAACCGCTCGCGTTCTGATGTCAACTACCGGCCGTCCTACACAGACAACGCTAACGGCCTGCCTGCTGTGGACAAGAACACGCTGAAGAACATGGCTCTCAACAACCAGAGAGAAGAAGGTAAGGCAGGAAGTTAGAGTTTGTCCTTCTTTGGTTAGCTGATAAGGACATACAGCTTATTTATTATTGGTTAGTACTAGGGCTGTGATGGTAATTGAATAACCGTGTAAGTGACAGTTATAGGCAAGACCGTCATGAAAATAAAATAACCATCAAAACCATTTAAATAGTCCTACATACATTTTTAGAACAACATATTTTTATTAACTATATTTTCATATAGATAAACTTGACCTAATAGCGGGAGTATTCGCTATTGATTATAAGCAATTGTTTTGCTAACTAAGTCTGTCTATTAAACTGTCTGCATCTCCTCTTTCCAATGGTCGTTTGATGCTCCAGCAGCTAAACCGCTAGATGCGCGGGGGTGTAGAAGAGCTAGCCTATAGACTATGGCACTTGATGTGTAGACTTTCTTTTATACAATGCATGTTTTCATTGCTGGCTAGTAAATAAATAAATCGGTCTTCTAAAAAAGGTTGGATGTGTCTGACTTCATTAATTATTCAACAGCAGTCGACAATGTTGTTCTGGCTCTGAGGCCTATAATGCGCCAATGTTGTGTCAAATGAACAATGCGCCAATCCCCCTCCTCCCCCAACGATTATGTCAGTGACCGTGTACATTGGCCTGGCCAATTACCGCAACCTCAAATTCCAAGACCGTCACAGCCCTAGTTGATACTCAAATCAATGCTAGTGTCTATGAGCTTTAAACAAATATTTAAAACATTTGCTAAATAAGCTTATGCTATCATGACATGTACTTTTCCTTGTTGTGTCAGAGACTAGATTAAGGTTAGGACTAGTTTCCACTTTTGTCATTATGAAGATAATTTCAGCGTCCTATAGAAAAACAATTAGGCCTAGGCTATGAAACAGCTGTACTGCAGCAGCCAGTATTGTATTCTTCTGGAACACAGAAATGGCCACTCAGGATCAAATCAAATGTTCTTTGTCACATGCTTCGTAGACAACAGGTGTAGACTAACAGTGAAGTACTTACTTACGGGTTCATTTCCAACAATGCAGAGTTAAAGATAAGATATAACAAAATAGAAATAGTGACACGAGGAATAAATACACAGTGAATAACGACTAAAACTAACATGGCTATATATAGGGAGTAGAAAATAACATGGCTATATATAGGGAGTAGAAAATAACATGGCTATATATAGGGAGTAGAAAATAACATGGCTATATGCAGGGAGTAGAAAATAACATGGCTATATACAGGGAGTAGAAAATAACATGGCTATATGCAGGGAGTAGAAAATAACATGGCTATATATAGGGAGTAGAAAATAACATGGCTATATGCAGGGAGTAGAAAATAACATGGCTATATATAGGGAGTAGAAAATAACATGGCTATATGCAGGGAGTAGAAAATAACATGGCTATATACAGGGAGTAGAAAATAACATGGCTATATACAGGGAGTAGAAAATAACATGGCTATATACAGGGAGTAAAACATAACATGGCTATATATAGGGAGTAGAAAATAACATGGCTATATGCAGGGAGTAGAAAATAACATGGCTATATGCAGGGAGTAGAAAATAACATGGCTATATATAGGGAGTAGAAAATAACATGGCTATATATAGGGAGTAGAAAATAACATGGCTATATATAGGGAGTACAAAATAACATGGCTATTATAGGGAGTAGAAAATAACATGGCTATATATAGGGAGTAGAAAATAACATGGCTATATAGGGAGTAGAAAATAACATGGCTATATATAGGGAGTAGAAAATAACATGGCTATATGCAGGGAGTAGAAAATAACATGGCTATATAAAGGGAGTAGAAAATAACATGGCTATATACAGGGAGTAGAAAATAACATGGCTATATATAGGGAGTAGAAAATAACATGGCTATATATAGGGAGTATAAAATAACATGGCTATATGCAGGGAGTAGAAAATAACATGGCTATATGCAGGGAGTAGAAAATAGCATGGCTATATATAGGGAGTAGAAAATAACATAATAATAATAATAATAATAATAATATGCCATTTAGCAGACGCTTTTATCCAAAGCGACTTAGTCATGCGTGCATACATTTTTGTGTATGGGTGGTCCCGGGGATCGAACCCACTACCTTGGCATGGCTATATATAGGGAGTAGAAAATAACATGGCTATATATAGGGAGTAGAAAATAACATGGCTATATATAGGGAGTAGAAAATAACATGGCTATATATAGGGAGTAGAAAATAACATGGCTATATATAGGGAGTAGAAAATAACATGGCTATATATAGGGAGTAGAAAATAACATGGCTATATATAGGGAGTAGAAAATAACATGGCTATATATAGGGAGTAGATAATAACATGGCTATATAGGGAGTAGAAAATAACATGGCTATATGCAGGGAGTAGAAAATAACATGGCTATATACAGGGAGTAGAAAATAACATGGCTATATACAGGGAGTAGAAAATAACATGGCTATATACAGGGAGTAGAAAATAACATTGCTATATTTACATTTACATTTAAGTCATTTAGCAGACGCTCTTATCCAGAGCGACTTACAAATTGGATGAACAGTGTCTGTCCCTTAGCTCCTCAGGGTTAATGGGAATAGCAGCAGACATTCATAAGCTTCATGTTGACCTTCCAGCAGAACTCAATAATATCACAGAAAATAATAACATCATACACAATAGAATTCAACCACCTGGAGAGAGATAGCTAGCCTAGCGTTACCAACAGGAAATTCGATCAATTGGCCAAGCAGTACCACAGGGAAAGGGGATACCTATTCAGTTGCACAACTCAATGCATTCAACCAAAATGTGTCTTCCGCATTTAACCCAACCCCTGCTGCACCTAGGTCAGTAGGACACACAGTGTCCCAATTAGGCTTGGGCGGTATACCGTATATACCGTATAATGGGTTATTTGGAAATAGCCACGGGATGGTTTTTCAATACCGTTAATACTATTTCTTTGAAGTTTTTTAAATAAATGTGAATATTTGTTGCTACTTTTTAAGTAAATCCCTCAAGTCAACTTATACGTTAGGAGATAAAGAAGATCGCATTCTTCATTTCACCTGTCACATAATGTTTCATTATGAAGCTTACCGGTAGTCTCCAGTCACGTGGTGTTTGTTCACAAGCAACGACGAGAGACCAGAGCCTTGTGAGTCACTCACTGTTGTTCAGCACAAGTCAGGTGATCTAGTTACAGTATGGAATTTACAACTAAATGTTTGCCAGCGAGATATCTTATAACTATTAAGTTTACTGTCTAAAATGTGGCAAATGCTTTGGTTTGCTAATTTAGCTATCTAGCTAAGTGGTTAACTTCTTCCAAAATAAAGCTTTGCTTGGTAACATTAGAAAATCCCTTCCCCGGAACAAGAGCCTTGCTGTCTAATATTTGTTTTGTGCGTGCAGCAAACTGAGAGTAGCATTTTTTGTTACTTGTATAACTTTTGCATTTAGTTAGCATTCTATATGGGTTTTTACATGTACTTGTTAGCATTGCTAACCTTCGGATTAGAGGCAGAGTGGGGTTTGAAAATAGCGCTCCTTGTGTTCAGTGCCGGTATTACCGAATATCCCGGTATGGCACAAGGTCGGTATAATAATAATAATAATAATAATAATAATAATAATAATAAGCCATTTAGCAGACGCTTTTATCCAAAGGGACTTACAGTCATGTGCGCATACATTTTTACGTATGGGTGGTCCCGGGGATCGAACCCACTACCCTGGCGTTACAAGTGCCATGCTCTACCAATTGAGCTACAGAGGACCACATGAAGGTATGATAATCTGGATACCGCCCAAGCCTAGTCTCAATACTCAACAGTGGCTTCCTCTCACTGGCTAGAACCTATCCTACTAGTGTCGGATCAAGCCGGGTGAAGAAAAGGAAAGAAGGAAAGGAGACAAGTAAAGGAGGCCACTGTAGAGTATTGAGATAAAGCCATTGCCTCATTTTCAGTTCTGGCTTGAAAGCATTTTAAACATGTGAGATGGGACGAGGTGGTGGTAGAAGAGGTTACATTATTTATCTTCAAATATTTTGGTGTGCTACAAGTCCTGTATAACATGTTTCAAAGCTGTTGATAGACTGCTGCAGACAGATTGACTGAAAGTCTGAATATAATAATAATAATAAGTCTTACTATAATAATACTGACTACAGTATATAATATGAAATGTAACCATACTGGTAGTGGTCACCAACTGGTCGATCTTCAAGGCATTCCTAGTCGATCACCAACGATAAAGGCCTGTTGCGCTGTTGGTGGTAGATGCACTTGATTCAGAAGTCCTGTTCACCGGGTAGGCAAAGTATTCCCAGTTTGAACCATTTCATATGTCTGAAAAGACAAACTCCGCCTACCTGGCAGACCGGGAGATCTGTGGCTAAATTGAGTGTGCCTACTGTGCTGGCCAATCAGATAGCTCAAATCACTGTGTCTACCTACAGCTTCCACGACCCCGGCCACAGACTAGCCTACGTGAGATTTGATAACTTTTAAAACCATGACCAGAGAGAGACTGTCAAAGAATACAGCAAAGAGCTGCTGTTTTTATGAGTGTCTAAGTTTTATTAAGCGCTATTACAAAACGTAAAGCGCGCAATTCCCTCTACTTCCACTCACGCTGCAATGAATGAGTAGCCAAGTATATCGATAGCCCTGCATTTTTATTATTATTAGCAGCTCGTTGTATCTATTTTAATGTCGAGGAGTATTTCACTTTCTTTGGTCATAGGAACAACCTGAATTTATGCCTGAGGCAGATGCGGTACGACTTGAGTTTCGCCATCAGTTGAAAGATTGTGTCCCCTCTTTCTGGTCAATCTCACCTGAGGAAAGGAGAGAGCAGTGACCGTGAGAGGCGGACCCTCTGCTGCTCTCTCCCTCCCTCCATTGAGACTAATACTGTGTTCAAAAGAACTGAAATCTCCAACTTCTGAGCGTTCAAGACAACTGGGAACTCAGAAAAAAACTAGATCCGACTGGGGAAAATAGTTTTGAACGGTCATCCAACTCGGTAACTCTGGCATCTTCCTAGAGCTCCGACTTTCTGACCTGAAAGCACCATACCCATCTGATGCAGGTACCACACCTCCAGTAAAATAAAAAAGCAAATTATTAGCATTTATGCTCAGCTGTGCCTCGCAGGTGCTACACCAACTGATCTAGTTGTTATCAAAGCTTGAGTTTTGAAATATAATAAGGTCTGAGGAGAACAATATTGGCAGGCCAGGCATATAGCCAATATGCTGTGATAATGTATTAGGCCTACTGCACAAACCTCATTCCTACAGAACTGTTAGGTTAATGTTAAATTTTTTAAGTAAAGTTTAAAAGAATCTGAGTGGTAGATCTCAGCTTGCTTTTTGACTGCAAAAGTGATCTTGACTCAGAAAAGGTTGGTGACCACTGGACTAGCTGATATGTATTATGTACTGAATGGAGTTCTCCTTAAGTTTGATAAGGGGGGCTGAGACACAGGCAGCATCTCAAATGAAACCCTATTCCCTAAATAAGGTGTCATTTGGGATGCAAACCCAACCCCTACGTAATGCCAACGTAATGCAACCTGTGTCACCCTTGGCCCGGACTCACAGAGTAGGATGAAGTGGTCCCTAGTAGACACTGATCTTAGGTCAGTTTTGTGTTTTCCATCCTAACAGTAAAGGTTAGCATTGGGAGAGAGTGAGCTGATCCTAGATCTGTAGTTAAGGTCAACTTCTTAAGGTCAACATAGCCAGGGAGTAGAAAATAACATGGCTATATATAGGGAGTAGAAAATAACATGGCTATATATAGGGAGTAGAAAATAACATGGCTATATATAGGGAGTAGAAAATAACATGGCTATATATAGGGAGTAGAAAATAACATGGCTATATATAGGGAGTAGAAAATAACATGGCTATATATAGGGAGTAGAAAATAACATGGCTATATATAGGGAGTAGAAAATAGCATGGCTATATATAGGGAGTAGAAAATAACATGGCTATATATAGGGAGTAGAAAATAACATGGCTATATATAGGGAGTAGAAAATAACATGGCTATATATAGGGAGTAGAAAATAACATGGCTATATATAGGGAGTAGAAAATAACATGGCTATATATAGGGAGTAGAAAATAACATGGCTATATATAGGGAGTAGAAAATAACATGGCTATATATAGGGAGTAGAAAATAACATGGCTATACAGTGGGGAAAAAAGTATTTAGTCAGCCACCAATTGTGCAAGTTCTCCCACTTAAAAAGATGAGAGAGGCCTGTAATTTTCATCATAGGTACACGTCAACTATGACAGACAAATTGAGGAAAAAAATCCAGAAAATCCCATTGTAGGATTTTTAATGAATTTATTTGCAAATTATGGTGGAAAATAAGTATTTGGTCACCTACAAACAAGCAAGATTTCTGGCTCTCACAGACCTGTAACTTCTTCTTTAAGAGGCTCCTCTGTCCTCCACTCGTTACCTGTATTAATGGCACCTGTTTGAACTTGTTATCAGTATAAAAGACACCTGTCCACAACCTCAAACAGTCACACTCCAAACTCCACAATGGCCAAGACCAAAGAGCTGTCAAAGGACACCAGAAACAAAATTGTAGACCTGCACCAGGCTGGGAAGACTGAATCTGCAATAGGTAAGCAGCTTGGTTTGAAGAAATCAACTGTGGGAGCAATTATTAGGAAATGGAAGACATACAAGACCACTGATAATCTCCCTTGATCTGGGGCTCCACGCAAGATCTCACCCCGTGGGGTCAAAATGATCACAAGAACGGTGAGCAAAAATCCCAGAACCACACGGGGGGACCTAGTGAATGACCTGCAGAGAGCTGGGACCAAAGTAACAAAGCCTACCATCAGTAACACACTACGCCGCCAGGGACTCAAATCCTGCAGTGCGAGACGTGTCCCCCCTGCTTAAGCCAGTACATGTCCAGGCCCATCTGAAGTGCATTTGGATGATCCAGAAGAGGATTGGGAGAATGTCATATGGTCAGATGAAACCAAAATAGAACTTTTTGGTAAAAACTCAACTCGTCATGTTTGGAGGACAAAGAATGCTGAGTTGCATCCAAAGAACACCATACCTACTGTGAAGCATGGGGTTGGAAACATCATGCTTTGGGGCTGTTTTTCTGCAAAGGGACCAGGACGACTGATCCGTGTAAAGGAAAGAATGAATGGGGCCATGTATCGTGAGATTTTGAGTGAAACCCTCCTTCCATCAGCAAGGGCATTGAAGATGAAACGTGGCTGGGTCTTTCAGCATGACAATGATCCCAAACACACCGCCCGGGCAACGAAGGAGTGGCTTCGTAAGAAGCATTTCAAGGTCCTGGAGTGGCCTAGCCAGTCTCCAGATCTCAACCCCATAGAAAATCTTTGGAGGGAGTTGAAAGTCTGTGTTGCCCAGCGACAGCCCCAAAACATCCCTGCTCTAGATGAGATCTGCATGGAGGAATGGGCCAAAATACCAGCAACAGTGTGTGAAAACCTTGTGAAGACTTTCAGAAAACGTTTGACCTGTGTCATTGCCAACAAAGGGTATATAACAAAGTATTGAGAAACTTTTGTTATTGACCAAATACTTATTTTCCACCATCATATGCCAATAAATTCATTAAAAATCCTACAATGTGATTTTCTGGATTTTTTTTCTCATTTTGTCTGTCATAGTTGACGTGTACCTATGATGAAAATTACAGGCCTCTCTCATCTTTTTAAGTGGGAGAACTTGCACAATTGGTGGCTGACTAAATACTTTTTTCCCCACTGTATATAGGGAGTAGAAAATAACATGGCTATATATAGGGAGTAGAAAATAACATGGCTATATATAGGGAGTAGAAAATAACATGGCTATATGCAGGGAGTAGAAAATAACATGGCTATATATAGGGAGTAGAAAATAACATGGCTATATGCAGGGAGTAGAAAATAACATGGCTATATGCAGGGAGTAGAAAATAACATGGCTATACAGGGAGTAGAAAATAACATGGCTATATGCAGGGAGTAGAAAATAACATGGCTATATGCAGTGAGTAGAAAATAACATGGCTATATATAGGGAGTAGAAAATAACATGGCTATATATAGGGAGTAGAAAATTACATGGCTATACAGGGAGTAGAAAATAACATGGCTATATATAGGGAGTAGAAAATAACATGGCTATATACAGGGAGTAGAAAATAACATGGCTATATGCAGGGAGTAGAAAATAACATGGCTATATGCAGGGAGTAGAAAATAACATGGCTATTATAGGGAGTAGAAAATAACATGGCTATATATAGGGAGTAGAAAATAACATGGCTATTATAGGGAGTAGAAAATAACATGGCTATATATAGGGAGTAGAAAATAACATGGCTATATAGGGAGTAGAAAATAACATGGCTATATATAGGGAGTAGAAAATAACATGGCTATATGCAGGGAGTAGAAAATAACATGGCTATATAAAGGGAGTAGAAAATAACATGGCTATATACAGGGAGTAGAAAATAACATGGCTATATATAGGGAGTAGAAAATAACATGGCTATTATAGGGAGTAGAAAATAACATGGCTATATATAGGGAGTAGAAAATAACATGGCTATATATAGGGAGTAGATAATAACATGGCTATATAGGGAGTAGAACATAACATGGCTATATATAGGGAGTAGAAAATAACATGGCTATATGCAGGGAGTAGAAAATAACATGGCTATATACAGGGAGTAGAAAATAACATGGCTATATTTACATTTACATTTAAGTCATTTAGCAGACGCTCTTATCCAGAGCGACTTACAAATTGGATGAACAGTGTCTGTCCCTTAGCTCCTCAGGGTTAATGGGAATAGCAGCAGACATTCATAAGCTTCATGTTGACCTTCCAGCAGAACTCAATAATATCACAGAAAATAATAACATCATACACAATAGAATTCAACCACCTGGAGAGAGATAGCTAGCCTAGCGTTACCAACAGGAAATTAGATCAATTGGTCAAGCAGTACCACAGGGAAAGGGGATACCTATTCAGTTGCACAACTCAATGCATTCAACCAAAATGTGTCTTCCGCATTTAACCCAACCCCTGCTGCACCTAGGTCAGTAGGACACACAGTGTCCCAATTAGGCTTGGGCGGTATACCGTATATACCGTATAATGGGTTTTTTGGAAATAGCCACGGGATGGTTTTTCAATACCGTTAATATTATTTCTTTGAAGTTTTTTAAATAAATGTGAATATTTGTTGCTACTTTTTAAGTAAATCCCTCAAGTCAACTTATACGTTAGGAGATAAAGAAGATCGCATTCTTCATTTCACCTGTCACATAATGTTTCATTATGAAGCTTACCGGTAGTCTCCAGTCACGTGGTGTTTGTTCACAAGCACACAACGACGAGAGACCAGAGCCTTGTGAGTCACTCACTGTTGTTCAGCACAAGTCAGGTGATCTAGTTACAGTATGGAATTTACAACTAAATGTTTGCCAGCGAGATATCTTATAACTATTAAGTTTACTGTCTAAAATGTGGCAAATGCTTTGGTTTGCTAATTTAGTAGCTAGTTAGCTATCTAGCTAAGTGGTTAACTTCTTCCAAAATAAAGCTTTGCTTGGTAACATTAGAAAATCCCTTCCCGGAACAAGAGCCTTGCTGTCTAATATTTGTTTTGTGCGTGCAGCAAACTGAGAGTAGCATTTTTTTGTTACTTGTATAACTTTTGCATTTAGTTAGCATTCTATATGGGTTTTTACATGTACTTGTTAGCATTGCTAACCTTCGGATTAGAGGCAGAGTGGGGTTTGAAAATAGCGCTCCTTGTGTTCAGTGCCGGTATTACCGAATATCCCGGTATGGCACAAGGTCGGTATAATAATAATAATAATAATAATAATAATAATAAGCCATTTAGCAGACGCTTTTATCCAAAGGGACTTACAGTCATGTGCGCATACATTTTTACGTATGGGTGGTCCCGGGGATCGAACCCACTACCCTGGCGTTACAAGTGCCATGCTCTACCAATTGAGCTACAGAGGACCACATGAAGGTATGATAATCTGGATACCGCCCAAGCCTAGTCTCAATACTCAACAGTGGCTTCCTCTCACTGGCTAGAACCTATCCTACTAGTGTCGGATCAAGCCGGGTGAAGAAAAGGAAAGAAGGAAAGGAGACAAGTAAAGGAGGCCACTGTAGAGTATTGAGATAAAGCCATTGCCTCATTTTCAGTTCTGGCTTGAAAGCATTTTAAACATGTGAGATGGGACGAGGTGGTGGTAGAAGAGGTTACATTATTTATCTTCAAATATTTTGGTGTGCTACAAGTCCTGTATAACATGTTTCAAAGCTGTTGATAGACTGCTGCAGACAGATTGACTGAAAGTCTGAATATAATAATAATAATAAGTCTTACTATAATAATACTGACTACAGTATATAATATGAAATGTAATCATACTGGTAGTGGTCACCAACTGGTCGATCTTCAAGGCATTCCTAGTCGATCACCAACGATAAAGGCCTGTTGCGCTGTTGGTGGTAGATGCACTTGATTCAGAAGTCCTGTTCACCGGGTAGGCAAAGTATTCCCAGTTTGAACCATTTCATATGTCTGAAAAGACAAACTCCGCCTTCCTGGCAGACCGGGAGATCTGTGGCTAAATTGAGTGTGCCTACTGTGCTGGCCAATCAGATAGCTCAAATCACTGTGTCTACCTACAGCTTCCACGACCCCGGCCACAGACTAGCCTACGTGAGATTTCATAACTTTTAAAACCATGACCAGAGAGAGACTGTCATGAGTGTCTAAGTTTTATTAAGCACTATTACAAAACGTAAAGCGCGCAATTCCCTCTACTTCCACTCACGCTGCAATGAATGAGTAGCCAAGTATATCGATAGCCCTGCATTTTTATTATTATTAGCAGCTCGTTGTATCTATTTTAATGTCGAGGAGTATTTCACTTTCTTTGGTCATAGGAACAACCTGAATTTATGCCTGAGGCAGATGTGGTACGACTTGAGTTTCGCCATCAGTTGAAAGATTGTGTCCCCTCTTTCTGGTCAATCTCACCTGAGGAAAGGAGAGAGCAGTGACCGTGAGAGGCAGACCCTCTGCTGCTCTCTCCCTCCCTCCATTGAGACTAATACTGTGTTCAAAATAACTGAAATCTCCAACTTCTGAGCGTTCAAGACAACTGGGAACTCAGAAAAAAACTAGATCCGACTGGGGAAAATAGTTTTGAACGGTCATCCAACTCGGTAACTCTGGCATCTTCCTAGAGCTCCGACTTTCTGACCTGAAAGCACCATACCCATCTGATGCAGGTACCACACCTCCAGTAAAATAAAAAAGCAAATTATTAGCATTTATGCTCAGCTGTGCCTCGCAGGTGCTACACCAACTGATCTAGTTGTTATCAAAGCTTGAGTTTTGAAATATAATAAGGTCTGAGGAGAACAATATTGGCAGGCCAGGCATATAGCCAATATGCTGTGATAATGTATTAGGCCTACTGCACAAACCTCATTCCTACAGAACTGTTAGGTTAATGTTAAATTTTTAAGTAAAGTTTAAAAGAATCTGAGTGGTAGATCTCAGCTTGCTTTTTGACTGCAAAAGTGATCTTGACTCAGAAAAGGTTGGTGACCACTGGACTAGCTGATATGTATTATGTACTGAATGGAGTTCTCCTTAAGTTTGATAAGGGGGCTGAGACACAGGCAGCATCTCAAATGAAACCCTATTCCCTAAATAAGGTGTCATTTGGGATGCAAACCCAACCCCTACGTAATGCCAACGTAATGCAACCTGTGTCACCCTTGGCCCGGACTCACAGAGTAGGATGAAGTGGTCCCTAGTAGACACTGATCTTAGGTCAGTTTTGTGTTTTCCATCCTAACAGTAAAGGTTAGCATTGGGAGAGAGTGAGCTGATCCTAGATCTGTAGTTAAGGTCAACTTCTTAAGGTCAACATAGCCAGGGAGTAGAAAATAACATGGCTATATATAGGGAGTAGAAAATAACATGGCTATATATAGGGAGTAGAAAATAACATGGCTATATATAGGGAGTAGAAAATAACATGGCTATATATAGGGAGTAGAAAATAACATGGCTATATATAGGGAGTAGAAAATAACATGGCTATATATAGGGAGTAGAAAATAACATGGCTATATGCAGGGAGTAGAAAATAACATGGCTATATATAGGGAGTAGAAAATAACATGGCTATATACAGGGAGTAGAAAATAACATGGCTATATATAGGGAGTAAAAAATAACATGGCTATATATAGGGAGTAGAAAATAACATGGCTATATGCAGGGAGTAGAAAATAACATGGCTATATATAGGGAGTAGAAAATAACATGGCTATATACAGGGAGTAGAAAATAACATGGCTATATATAGGGAGTGGAAAATAACATGGCTAAATGCAGGGAGTAGAAAATAACATGGCTATATATAGGGAGTAGAAAATAACATGGCTATATACAGGGAGTAGAAAATAACATGGCTATATATAGGGAGTGGAAAATAACATGGCTATATACAGGGAGTAGAAAATAACATGGCTATATATAGGGAGTAGAAAATAACATGGCTATATATAGGGAGTAGAAAATAACATGGCTATATATAGGGAGTAGAAAATAACATGGCTATATGCAGGGAGTAGAAAATAACATGGCTATATACAGGGAGTAGAAAATAACATGGCTATATACAGGGAGTAGAAAATAACATGGCTATATGCAGGGAGTAGAAAATAACATGGCTATATACAGGGAGTAGAAAATAACATGGCTATACAGGGAGTAGAAAATAACATGGCTATATATAGGGAGTAGAAAATAACATGGCTATATGCAGGGAGTAGAAAATAACATGGCTATATATAGGGAGTAGAAAATAACATGGCTATATACAGGGAGTAGAAAATAACATGGCTATATGCAGGGAGTAGAAAATAACATGGCTATATACAGGGAGTAGAAAATAACATGGCTATATACAGGGAGTAGAAAATAACATGGCTATATGCAGGGAGTAGAAAATAACATGGCTATATGCAGGGAGTAGAAAATAACATGGCTATTATAGGGAGTAGAAAATAACATGGCTATATGCAGGGAGTAGAAAATAACATGGCTATATGCAGGGAGTAGAAAATAACATGGCTATACAGGGAGTAGAAAATAACATGGCTATATGCAGGGAGTAGAAAATAACATGGCTATATGCAGGGAGTAGAAAATAACATGGCTATATGCAGGGAGTAGAAAATAACATGGCTATATGCAGGGAGTAGAAAATAACATGGCTATATACAGGGAGTAGAAAATAACATGGCTATATGCAGGGAGTAGAAAATAACATGGCTATACAGGGAGTAGAAAATAACATGGCTATACAGGGAGTAGAAAATAACATGGCTATATGCAGGGAGTAGAAAATAACATGGCTATATGCAGGGAGTAGAAAATAACATGGCTATATACAGGGAGTAGAAAATAACATGGCTATACAGGGAGTAGAAAATAACATGGCTATATGCAGGGAGTAGAAAATAACATGGCTATACAGGGAGTACCAGTACCAGTCGATGTGCAGGGGTACGAGGTCATTGAGGTAGCTACAGTATGTACTGTACATATAGGTAGGGGTAAAGTGACTAGGCAACAGGATAGATCATGTGGTGAATAATACAAACCTCCCTGATGCATGTTGTTTAGTCTGCTTGTTTGTATTTGTTTAGGGATGTGAATGTGAAGATATTCACCAAAGACCATAATAAGATGTCATTCTGTCACTAAATGGACTCAAATTAGGAGAAAGAGAGGGGCCCAATTATCCCTCATATTAGGAAGGATTAGCATACGACTGAAAAGGCATTAGTTGGCTCTAGGCAGGGAGGAGGGATGGATAGTTAGGCTTCACAAGAGGATAGTAAAATCATGGGCTGCATTCAACAGCACTTAGCATCCAAAGAGATACTGCTGTTTGCCAGTCATTATAGTTGGCAATGCTTTTATGTAGGCCTAATTGTATTCTCTCTTGTCCTGTACAACATATTTCCATGACATTTGATGTGTGTACTGTGTAGGTAGGCCCCTAGGCTATCTCTTCTCAGGACAAACTTTAGCAGAACCGTTTAATTGATAAGAGAAAACCATGAAATCCCCTAACTCCCCACCATCTTGAATAACAGGAATAAAAGTGGGGTCCACTGCAGTTGATGTTGTGACATTAGATGCAACAGGGAAAGGAGGCTTTGGAGCCACTGCTATGCAAGAATGCTTCCACCCTGTCCCACTGCCAGCGGTAAACGTTCCCTCATAACGACCCCAGCCCACGTACTTCTGCAGAGTCCTGGTGGGGTGATATTTACTGATTTCCTCAGCAGCAACACACACACACTAATGCTGATGGATCTGTTGATTTCAGCAGGGCCAGGAGCTAGCCAGGGAGAGAGAGAGTGGGCGTCACAGCGACCTTCAGCTGTCAGTGTTATAGTGCTGTAGGGATTTTACTTAATTTACCACTCTACACGTGAAGGTTTTATATTGTCGTCTTAAGACATTAGACCAGACATGTACCTCTGGGATTTTAATGTATAGCCTAGCTTTGTTAGCTGTTAATTGGTAATTCAATTGGTTCACCTCATCTAATGAATCTCTCAGTTCTGTTGGCTTTTCATCTACACTGAACAAAAATATCAATGCAACATGTAAAGTGTTGGTCCCATGTTTAATGAGCTGAAATAAAAGATCCCAACAATGTTCCATATGCACACAAAGCTTATTTCTCTAAAATATTGTGCACCAATTTGTTTACTTCCCTGTTAGTGAGCATTTTTCCTTTGCCAAGATAATCCATCCACCTGACAAGTGTGGCATATCAAGAAGCTGATTAAACAGCATGATCATTACACAGGTACACCTTGTGCTGGGGACAATAAAAGGCCACTCTAAAATGTGCAGTTTTGTCACACAACACAATGCCACAGATGTCTCAAGTTGTGAGGGAGCGTGCATTTGGCATGCTGACTGCAGGAATGTCCACCATTGCGGTTGCCAGAGAATGGAACGTTAATTTCTCTACCATAAGCCACCTCCAACATCACTTTAGAGAATTTGGCAGTACGTTCAACTGGCCTCAACCGCAGACGGTCGTAACCGACTTCAGAGGACAAATGCTCACCTTCCAATGCTCACCAGTGGAGGCTGGTGACTTGAAAAATTGATGAGGATGGGAGACCCACGGTATAGGCGCAGAACGCAAGGAGACGTCAAAGTGTGTTTGAAAAATCTTCAAAGACTAATTATTTTAACCTGAAGTATTTAATAATGACATTTTATATTACAATATTATGGGGAATGGGAATGGGCTACTTACACCGTTTTGGGAAGGGATCACAGCAGTGATTGAATGAGGGTATGAGGCATGTGTTGAGGTGTTCAGAGGCTTGACTTCAGGGTTTGACAAAAAACAATAACACAACACACTAGTTAGTCCAAGCAAGGAGTAAAATCGATGTATAATAATGTAATTGTGTTTGTGTATGTGATTGACTCTACATACAGTAATGAGAGAGAATTGATAGGGGTACTCACAGTGCTTGGAGAGGAAACATTCAATGTGCTAGTGGATGAGCGGGCACATGAGACGTGGCTTCAGTTCATGTCAGGACAGAGTTGACAATGGTAGTAGAGTGGAGTGGTCACCTCTTAATCAGGGAACAGGAGAGGACTTAGCTGGAAATACAAACAGCAGATACATTCCATTACAGCTGCGCCATCATAGGATTGAACAACAAGTTTCTCCATGAAGTTAAACACAGACTGCGCATCTCGCCCACTTGACACTTCAAAGTAGCCCAAGAAACATTCCTGAATAAAGCCCTGATCATCCACATAACTGACAACTGCAAGCAGACTGGTGACACCATAGGTCCCAGAGTTCCAATTTTTACCCCCTGGGGCCCAGAGTTTTCCTTATCTGTTAACCTACCCAGGAAAACTCTGGACCCTATAAGGTATGACAGTGATTAATCAGTTGTTTTTACTAATCAGGTCACATGGTTTTTTTTTAACTGGGGGGAAAACTCCTGGCCCTATGGGGGGATGCAAACCCTGTCAAACTGCAACAACCTTATACTTGTTCATATTAATTATATTTAGACTAGATTAGGAGGGGGATTTCCTCTACCCAGACACAGAGACAACAACTGATAGACAATAGAACTCACAGGGCTGAGCTTGCTTTATGCATCATGCAGTTCTATGCAACTGTAGGCCTTATAGAAAATTAACTCACATCTGTCATCACTATTATGTTGATTGATTTAATTCCAGTTAATAATGAATAGGCAGCCTAGCCAGCCCAATTTTGAATATAAACCAAATTTGATCACATTCACATTTTCTCCTGACACACAAATGGACTATAAATACATAACGTTACCAATTAGTTACCCTGACCAAATGGACAGCGCACATAGGCTGTCTGCAGCTGCTCTTATTAGTAGCCTACAGTTGATCAGACTGAATACACAGTGGCGATTTTAGCATGTAAATCTTGGTGGGACAAACAAACAAACAAATGTTGGGGATGCATGCCAGCAAAGCCACTGCACAACACAACACAAAACAATACATTAATTGCACTATAACGGTGACAAACTGTACCCACAAACTGTTAGGGCCTACATAAAGCTGTCCCAACAGCAGAGTCCCAACAGCAGTCCCAACACCTTACCACTGCTACACCTGGTTATCAGCGGAGCCTTGTCTGGCAGCGAAACATTCAGCCTCATTTACTGCCTTTTATAAAAACCTAGCTGATATGGCTGACTTGCTTAAACAAATGTGGTTGCTACTGACAATTGAGATGTACAACCTATGGCATAAGGGGATGACGAGCAGATAAGAGGCAATCCATGATTTCGATTAAGACAAAAATGAGCGAGCTAGGACGGACGTAGTCAATATAACTATTTGTTCAGCACTTTTGAAATGTACAGCGACAGAATTCAGAACATGGTCCGTTCTTACAGTGTTCTCCCTGTACACCAAGTCAGAACCGTAGGATAAATAAAGGGGGCATATAAGCAGAAAATGAAAGCTCTTATATTTGATGATTACATTTCTCTAAAACAGATTATAGGCTGCATGTGCACCACCAAATCAGAACAGTAGGCAAAATTAAGAGGGGAAAATAGACCAAATTATTAGGGTGAGGCACATGGGCTACTAACAGCTTACTACACAACATACACTTAGTATTACTTTCTTAGCTACAGTATACATATCTCCCTGGCATATTACATCATTTATGCAGCAGCATATAATACATTTTTGGAATCACCTTGTTGTGCTGTGCTCACTTGAACAGGAAGGTGGCGTGGCGGTCCTTCATGGGCAAATTTTGTCATCAAACTTTGTCATCAAAGTCTGGCATTCTCTGGATTTATGGTGCTTTCAAGACAACTGGGAACTCAGGAAAAAAACAAGGTCGAGTCATGATGACGTCAGTTCCCGACTTACAATTCTGAGTTGGATGACCGTTCAAAACGTATTTTCATAGTCGGAGCACATTTTTTCCCGAGTTCCCAGTTGTCTTGAACTCATTGAAGTCAGATTTCCCAGTTCCGAGTTAACAGTTGTTTTGAACGCGGCAGAAATCATGCTGGATTGACAGCATGGCCAATGTTGAATTGAAAAAAAATTAAACCCAGAATTGGGACCACACACCCACTCCACTGAATAGCAGGCTAGTGATTGCTTTGTAATGCTTGCAGTTAGCCACTGATTCCTTCCAAACCACTATTTGTTGAATTTGCGATTTCCAACTTATTGTGTAATGTTTATGTCCAATGGCCGATGAGCACCGATATGTTTTATCTATCATTCCTCTTCATATGACAAGGATTAAAAAGGATTTGCCAGTAGATTGTCGACTTGATTCATGATGATTACTGTTAGCTAAGATTTTGAAAGTATGACGTTGACATGATCAGTCCAATCAAAGCTACTGTAGATATAACGTGATTTGACATCATTTTATCTGTGGCCAATGACCTTGAGCCTTCTTGGATGGGCACTTCTAATGTAACTCTATGGCAGCACCCCAGGGGCTTGAATTTTCGAGCTCTACCCTTAGATTTGGCAGTGACAGAACACTGAGCCAATCACTGCGCAACTAGAGAACATTACCAATCCCTAAGCTCTGTATTTTCCGCAGGCTGCCCCACAACCACAGAAAGCACTGAGCTAGGCTGAAACACCTGCATTTTGGAGCTGCCTTACTCAAGAAAGCAAAAAAGAGACCATGTTTGTATGCAGCTTCATTAACTCATGTTTTTTATTTATTTACATTGTTTGCAAACTGATGTGTGACAAGTATTAATGCCAAAATAACATGCAAAACAGGCTCTGCCCCACCTGCTCTGAATGACGGGTCGCCACTGCCCATACAGCATGTTAGATCTCTAATGTTTAAGTGTAGCCTAGGCTGCTGCAACATTTGTGTCTGTCCGGAGTGATTATGTGTTATCATCTTTGCTAAATAAATACAGGAGGAAAGTGGAAAGCCTACTTGAGCGCGCGTGAAAAAAATGTGCTGCGTCAACCTCTCTCTTTAAACGGATGATGCGATGGAAGCTATCAAATCATTCTGAATTTATTTCGACATCCCAGAAAAGACAGTAGAAAGTTCCATATGATCAGCAAGTAAAGCATCGCAACGAGCAATTACCACTGCAAGCTCCTTGTAGTTGCACTTGTTTGCGGAACTTTCCCTCTCGTCGTGTCCTCTAAAAGCCAATTCTTGCATGCCCAAAAACGCAGTGGTGTTGATAAGCCGCTTGAGAACATGCCTGTTTCTTCTTACATTGTCGTTGTGTTGCGCAGTTTGAATAGGCAGACCTTCGTCATGATCGATGCGGCTTTTTCCCAGAAGCTTGAATCTGATGTGGGCATTTATATGCTCCCTGCTTATGTTTTGCCGTTTAGCTGAACAATCGATGTTCTTCAGGTTCTTTGTACCCCTATTTCGCCCAAGGCTCAGACTTTCTAAAAAGCAGGCAAGGCCAGCAATACAGGTGGCTTGATGAAAGGCTCTCTGTTAACCAGCTATACTTTTGATACCAATTGGTATTGAACGCCCTCACCTTTTCATCCTTCTTCATGAAACTGATCTCAGGCAGAGGTAGACCCTCGGTTTTAATTCGCACCTTTTCCGTGTACCCCAGAGAATGAAAGGGGTTCTTCAACAAAAAGTCAACTAAATGTGTGGTAGTGTTGGCGGCGAAAACTGCACACTGGAGCTGGTAACTAGCTAGCTACTGCTATTGAGGTTAGCAAGGCAAATTGAAATACATTTGACACAAAAATAAAGTTATAAAACCAAGAAAACAATTTATAATGTACCTCCCCCGTCTCCTGTAATTTTAAGAAACTAATTTGAATGTAAAAAAAAAAAAAAAGCTCAACTATCACTTTTCAATCTCTATCCAATAATGTCACCAAGTTTATATTCTACCATGAGGTTTAAAGAGTGGTTGGCATCCACCAAGCTTCTCAACACAGGTCACCCCCCCATAATGCTCTGCCAACCCCAATACAACACTCTAGGTTCATTCTCTAATCCTAATCCTATGATTGGATGGACAACATGTCAATTCATAACGCAAAAGCTTTGATTGGTTGGAGGTCGTCCTCCGGAAGTGGTCATAATTACCATGTAGGTCTATGGAAGGGGGTGAGGCCTACGAGCCTCCTAGGTTTTGTATTGAAGTCAATGTACCCAGAGGAGGACAGAAGCTAGCTGTCCTCAGGCTACACCATGGTGCTACCCCAGAGAGTGCTGTTGAAGTTACTATAGACCTTAATTGCAAAACAGTGTGTGTTAATCAATTATTTGGTGACATATTAATATATTTAGTATAGTTTTATCTAAAAAGGATAACTTTTTTAGTGTTTCACAATTTTTATGTTTATGAAATTTCACTGTGGAGGATGGTCCTTCCCTTCCTCTTTTGAGGAGCCTCCACTGATTGGCATGCTGGAGAAGTGTGCTCTTCACAGATGAATCCTGGGTTCAACTGTACCGGGCAGATGGCAGACAGCATGTATGGCTTTGTGTGGGCGAACGGTTTACTGATGTCAACGCTGTGAACAGAGTGTCCCATGGTGGTGGTGGGGTTATGGTATGGGCTAAGTATAAGCTACGGACAACGAAAAAATTAGCATTTTATCAATGGCAATTTGAATGCACAGAGATACCGTGACAAGATCCTGAGGCCCATTGACTTGCCATTCATCCGCCACCATCACCTCATGTTTCAGCATGATAATGCACAGCCCCATGTATCAAGGATCTGCACGCAATTCCTGGAAGCTGAAAATATCCCAGTTCTTCCATGGCCTGCATACTCACCATACATGTCACTCATTGAGCATGTTTGGGATGCTCTGGATCGATGTGTACAACAGCGTGTTCCAGTTCCCGCCAATATCCAGCAACTTTGCACAGCCATTGAAGAGGAGTGGGACAACATTCCACAGGCCATAATCAACAGCCTGATCAACTCTATGCGAAGGAGATGAGTCACACTGCATGAGGCAAATGGTGGTCACACCAGATACTGACTGGTTTTCTGATCCACGCCCCTACCTTTTTTTAAGGTATCTGTGACCAACAGATGCATATCTGTATTCCCAGTCATGTGAAATCCATAGATTAGGGCCTAATGAATTTATTTCAATTGACTGATTTCCTTATATGAACTATAACTCTTTGAAATTGTTGCATGTTGCGTTTATATTTTTGTTCAGTGTAATTAGGGACCAGAGAATTAAATATAACACTAATAATATATACAGTGCTATGAAAAAGTATTTGCCCCCTTTCTAATTTTCTCTACTTTTACATATTTGTGATACTGAATGTTATCAGATCTTCAACCAAAACCTAATATTAGATCAAGGGAACATAAGTGAACAAATAACACAACAATTACATATTTATTTCATTTATTTCATAAACAAAGTTATGTAACACCCAATTCCCCTGTGTGAAAAAGTAATTGCCCCCTTACACTCAATAACTGGTTGTGCCACCTTTAGCTGCAATGACTCCAACCAAATGCTTCCTGTAGTTGTTGATCAGTCTCTCACGTCGCTGTGGAGGAATTTTGGCCCACTCTTCCATGCAGAACAGCTTTAACTCAGTGACGTATGGGTTTTCAAGCATGAACTGCTCGTTTCAAGTCCTGCCACAACATCTCAATTGGGATTAGGTCTGGACTTTGACTAGGCCATTCCAAAACGTCCAATTTGTTGCTTTTTAGCAATTTTCATGTAGACTTGATTGTGTGTTTTGGATCATTGTCTTGCTGCATGACCCAGCTGCGCTTCAGCTTCAGCTCACAGACGGATGGTCTGACATTCTCCTGTATAATTCTCTGATACAGAGCAGAATTCATGGTTCCTTCCACTAAGGCATGTCATCCAGGTCCTGAGGCAGCAAAGCATCCCCAAACCATCACACCACCACCATGCTTGACCTTTGGTATGATGTTCTTACTGTGGAATGCAGTGTTTGGTTTTCGCCAGGCATAATGGGACCCATCTCGTCCAAAAAGTTGACTCAAGTTTGCCAAAAAGCACCTGGATGATCATCAAGACTCTTGGAAGAACGTTCTATGGACAGATGATTCAAAAGTATAACTTTTTGGACGACATGGTTCCAGTAATGCCTGGCAAAAACCAAACTCTGCATTCCACAGTAAGAACATCATACCAAAGGTCAAGCATGGTGGTGGTGGTGTGATGGTTTGGGGATGCTTTGCTGCCTCAGGACCTGGACGACTTGCCTTAATAGAAGGAACCATGAATTCTGCTCTGTATCAGAGAATTCTACAGGAGAATGTCAGACCATCCGTCTGTGAGCTGAAGCTGAAGCGCACGTTACAAGTGCCATGCTCTACCAATTGAGCTACAGAGGACCACAATGTTGTGGCAGGACTTGAAACGAGCAGTTCATGCTTGAAAACCCACACGTCACTGAGTTAAAGCAGTTCTGCATGGAAGAGTGGGCCAAAATTCCTCCACAGCGACGTGAGAGACTGATCAACAACTACAGGAAGCATTTGCTTGGAGTCATTGCAGCGAAAGGTGGCACAACCAGTTATTGAGTGTAAGGGGGCAATTACTTCTTCACACAGGGGAATTGGGTGTTTCATAACTTTGTTTATGAAATAAATATGTAATTTGGGTTATTTGTTCACTTATGTTTCCTTTATCTAATATTAGGTTTTGGTTGAAGATCTGATAACATACAGTATCACAAATATGCAAAAGTAGAGAAAATTAGAAAGGGTGCAAATACTTTTTCATAGCACTGTATGTATCTCTATGTTTGGGATGTTTTCCTTACTGGAAAAACATTATTCCTGTCTGTTCTCTTTGAGTCTGTCTGTCCTGTCATGATGTCCAGGAATCACCAGGGGGTCCATTGGTACAACATCTTGTCTCTAAAGTCCAAAGTTATAAAATGGCACTTGTTCTGTTATGATTGGCTGTCCTTGGTCTGTCTGGGTGTGGCAGTCAGTCATTACAGTAAGAGTGACTGCTCTAGCAATTCTGTCTGGACTTTGGCAGCCTAACCGGTACTCCCTATTCCTGGTACAACCCTCCCCCCAAATTACACCCTAGCCCATGTACAGTGTTTATTGTCACGTCCCCGTGTAAGCCTTAAGGCAGCTGCTTTAGTGTGATTACAGCTCTGGGTGGACTGATATCCTATTTCAGCGTTTTAGCTGCAGGACCGAGGCAAGCGCTAGCTATGTGTTGGCGGTTTAACAGAATGTCAATTTTGATTTCAGGCTGTTGGGGCCCAAGTCTGCGTGGCGTAACATTAGCTTGTTTAGGTCTCACAGCGTTACCGGAGCATGATGTCATGACACACAAGTGGTGGTGTAGTAATTGAACAGTGTGTGTGTGTGTCCCACCTCTTAATTCTGCTCCACACTCCCCGAGCGTGGCGACTGCCGATCGGAGGCTGAATCTCAATCAGGTTCCTGGCTGCATTTACATATTTATTAGTCCCTAAAGAGTATTTTAGCATGCAAGTGCAAGACTCAAAGTGACACCTTGTCTGTCAGTGTTTTTGTGCAGTAAGATGGATGGGACACCCCACCACCACCTTCATTTACCTCAGTAGTTAAGAAAGAAGGAAGGAAAGGGACCATTGCCCATTTTAACCACATTTAGCCTAGTTTTTAGAAGCATTTCCCCATCTTATTAGGCTAGTTCATCTAGTGAATCTATTAGACTATCACTAGGGGACAAGGCACAGCTAAAACACACAGTTGAGTATAATATGAACTGATGGCTCAGACACCAACAATGAGTTCATAACAAGATGTCCTCTCCTCACCTGCCTCTGGGCCAGACCATTCACATCACGTTAATGTTAAGTCCCTGTGATGTTTCAGCAACGCTATCGCATCAGGTGGCACTAACGGCCATGCAGGGCCAGGACAGCCAGTTAAATCCAGTGGAGGTGTAGGGCCGTGTAGGGCTAGGATGCTGCTGGTTGACCAAGCCCAGCAAAGCAAAGCACCAACTGTGACTCTACTAATTGAGTCATGTCCGTGCGCCTCGCCTCCTTTGTAGCGTGAAATGAACAGTGACCTACACCGCACCCACGTGCTCACAGGAGCCTTTGAAGCCCAGGGGGACAGGCGAGCCCCCTAGCACCCCCCACCCTTGCCTGAGGGGCTCCCGAAGGCCAAAGCACAGCGGCCCACCGGCCTGGTCGTCTGTCCCGGGCTCCTGGCATCTGCTCCTATCCGTCTGACAAACTTAGACAAATTAGCCTACAGACCCACAGCCGCCTTTGGCCACCCTCGATTGACAGAGGAGAACAGGGAGTAGGTTGGGTCAGAGCCTATTGAGCCTGTTGTGTTTTTAAAGGGGAGTGAAACAGCAGGTAGGCTACATAACAGTACAGTAGAAGATACATTGAACTGAACTCCAGTCATATTTTACATTTGTTGGTCAGTTGATTATCAGTTATTATCATTGATTGGTCAATGATTACACCCACCTGTTAACCCTGGTATAACTACATTTCTGATAAGGATAAGGACACAAACAAGTATATGTTGAGGCCCTCAAGGACCAGAGTTGTGCTCCAATGACAACGAGTGTATGCTGGAGCACTACAGATAAGTAAAGTGGCTCCTATATGTCTCACAGACAATTCTATTTGCGTGCCATGCTATTTGGCTTCAGCAATGCTCCTGGGCCACTGGTAGGTGGAGACACATCTGCCCGTCTACACCATACGTGCAGCCACAGCACAAGTCAAAATCCACCATAACCACTGAACAGGAAGCTGAGAGATGAGATGCAAAAAGGAGGAATGGAAAGGAAAAGAGATAAAGAAAGGAGTGTGTGAAAGAAACGGATGAAGGGAGGAAGGGCAGAGAGAGGGTGTGCCCCAGATAAGTGAGTTTCTCCTGGTTCTCTGTGTTTGCACAGCGTTCTGGGTAACAATGCTGTTTCTTCCTGCTGGCCTCACAGGAAGCACTTTCAAAGCTAACCGTGCTAGCTGCTATCACAAACCAAAATATCATCGCTCACGTTCAGACCTGAACATCTGTGTTTGGCTCCGATAAATAACGTGTCAAAAGCTATCAGATTTGTGGCCCTCAAATGGTGGGAGTTGCATAGTAGCCTAATTCATTTAGTGAAAACGCTGGCTAAGCAAGCTGACCCAGAATAGGCTAGACAGTTAGAAGCTTGCCCCTGCTCTTAGTAATGTGTTGCATTTGAGTTTTTTAATACGTTGATAATATGTTGATAATACGTTGAGAATTCTAGACTATGGTTTGAAGATGTGTCTTTAATGACGGGAGAATTAATGTACTATGCAGTGTATTAGCCAAGAGCACACTGCTGAGGGCTGACTGTTGAATGGAGGCCAGTGTTATTGATCAAATGAGCAGATAATACGATGAAATTGTTGCAGAGACATTCTGTAAGTGGTAATAGCATAGGTGGCTGGCAGCGTAGCCCATTGGAAGGGCCTGCCCCGCCCCCCCTCCCCCTCGTCCATTTACAATCAGATAATCGCTGTTCTTTTGTCTGCCCTCTGAATCTTTCTAAGGCAGTTAGCTTCTACTTGTAACCTCTTCCAGTAGGCTATATTTATTAGTAGGCTACATTTATTTGGCCTTACTTGTTATATTGAACATGTTGTTCAATATAACAAGTAAGGCCTAATAAATGTAGTTCTAGCCTATGTGTTTAGCAGTGGCGTAAAAATTATTTAAGTCGTTTTTTGGGGTATCTGTACTTTACTTTACTATTTATATTTTTGACAACTTTTACTTTTACTTCATTACATTCTTAAAGATAATAATGTACTTTTTAATCCATACATTTAGCTTGAAACGCAAAAGTAGTCGTTACATTTTGAATGCTTAGCAGGACAGAAAAAATGTCATTCACACACTTATCAAGAGAACATACCTGGTCATCCCTACTGCCTCTGATCTGGCGGACTCACTAAATACAAATGCTTAGTTTGTAAAGATGTCTGGCTATCCGTAAAATGGTGCCGTCTGGTTTGCTTAATATAAGGAATTTGAAATGATTTCTACTTTTACTTTTGATACTTAAGTATATTTAAAAACAAATACTTTTAGACTTTTACTCAAGTAGTATTTTACTGGGTGACTTTCGCTTTTACTTTAGTCATTTTCAATTAAGGTATCTTTACTTTTACTGAAGTATGACAATTGGGTACTTTTTCCAGCTGTATATCAAATGGTGTTTTCTGCAGATGATCCTGTTGCTGAATATATGTTGTGTTTGTTCCAGCCCATAAGGACAGCAGCAGCGGCAGTGTGGTGAAGCAGGGCTCCCTGGAGCATCGTGAGGGTCAGAAGGGTCGTTGGAGCATCTGCCACCTAGAGCTGACCCCCTGTGAGTTGCGTCTCTACAGCCTGGACAGCAGTGGTAACCGCCAGCTCTGCACCGCCTACTCCCTGTCCCACTGCCAGGGGGTCAGCCAGCCCCAGCCACCCCATGACGGACGAGTCCTCCAGGCCCTCTTCTTCAACAGGTAAAGGTAGAGAACCATGGTGCTCAACTCTTAGGAGACCTCTTGCCAGGTCTCCTTCCTAAAATAGGTTTTCTGACCTCAACGGAACTTCCTGGATAAATAAAGGTTAAATAAAATAAATCAAATATTGTTGGAGCCAACAGTCAATCACATAAACATGAAAAAAGGGCCTGCACCCACTTGAATATAAGTTGCAATTGAAGTTCTTTCTCTCATAGCAATATGTTTTAATAGACCACTCACTGACCTCATCTTCAACAGCTCCACCCGCCTGCAGTTACGTGCCGCCTGCCAGTGGGAGGCGCTAGACTGGAGGAGGCTGATCTGGGAGAGAGTATTGGCTGCCCGGCCCGCCCACAAACAAGCAGAGCCGCCTCCAGCCTTATCCCCGTCATCATCCATCTCCTCTGGAGGTCTCGACACCAGACCAGATCCAAGTGGTCCTGCTGAGGCTGCCCCGGCCCCTCGTACCTCGCATCTCCCCCCAGCCCGACCCACGGCCCTGCCCCTGTTCACCAAGCGCTGTGCTGATGTCCTCAAGGCGGGTCTGCTCCACCAGCGGACTGACCTCAACAACTGGAGGGCCTTCACCTTCGTGCTGAGTCGTTCCACGCTGCAGGCCTTCCCAACCGAGGGCCGGGGGCCCGTGTCAGAGCCTGTCCTCCGCTATCCGCTGGCCTCCTGCCTGGTCGTGCAGAGGGACGAGGCCGAAGGGGCCAGCTCCGCCCATTTCCAGGCAGTCTTCCCCAAAGAGGTCCTCCGTCTACGGGCTGAGAGCCAACTCAAGGCCCATGACTGGGTGGAGGCCCTACGTACAGCCGTGGGGGCCCAGAGGCCCCAGGGGGAGGAGGGTCAGGGCTCCAGCCAGGCCCAGCCGGGTGCAGTGTCGATGGGGACGGGGGTGCTGCTGAGGACGAAGCCCTCCAGGGAGAGGAGGCAGAGGGACGCCCAGAGGGCCAAGAGACAGTCAGTCACCACCAGCTTCCTCAGTATCCTCACCTGCCTGGCTGTGGAGAAGGGCCTGACCACCCAGAGCTTCAGGTGTGCAGGTAGAGACCTCCGCCTGTTACCACACACACACACACACACACACACACACACACACACACACACACACACACACACACACACACACACACACACACACACACACACACACACACACACACACACACACACACACACACACATACACATACAGACACACACACACACACACAGTCAGTCTGGGTTAAGTGCCTTGAGCAAGGCACTTACCCCTAATTGCTCCAGGGTCGCCATTGATAATGGCCGACCCTGGCCATGACCCCACTCTCTGAGGGTGTCTCAGGGGGAGTTGGGAATGCTAAAAACACGTTTCCAATTCACACCTGCATGTTAATACACACTTGCACACATGTAAAATATAAGCACCCAGAAAAGTATTACTACACACACACTAAAGTGACACATTCTTCACTAAAGTTCCAAAAATATCATGTCATATCTCTACTCTTTATGGAAAGATTTTTACAACATAATCCATCAAAACCGTGGCTTTGTATTGACTCAAGAAGTAACCACTGTCATTAGTAAAACATCTATTAATATTACTACTGAAAGAGACAGCATAGGTTAGTAGTGCTCTGCAAACATGTCCTGAGGTTTGCATACATTACACAATCTCAATGTGTTAATGAGTGTGTTCAAGACGTCTACTTGTCAACTGGGTGCATACTTCCGTGACGGTATCTAGCTAATGACTGTCAGATGGTGCAATATACAGTGAAGGAATTAAGTATTTGATCCCCTGCTGATTTTGTACGTTTTCCCACTGACAAAGACATGATCAGTCTATAATTTTAATGGTAGGTTTATTTGAACAGTGAGAGACAGAATAACAACAACAAAATCCAGAAAAACGCATGTCAAAAATGTTATAAATTGATTTGCATTTTAATGAGGGAAATAAGTATTTGGCCCCCTCTCAATCAGAAAGATTTCTGGCTCCCAGGTGTCTTTTATACAGGTAACGAGCTAAGATTATGAGCACACTCTTAAAGGGAGTGCTCCTAATCTCAGTTTGTTACCTGTATAAAAGACACCTGTCCACAGAAGCAATCAATCAATCAGATTCCAAACTCTCCACCATGGCCAAGACCAAAGAGCTCTCCAAGGATGTCAGGGACAAGATTGTAGGCCTACACAAGGCTGGAATGGGCTACAAGACCATCGCCAAGCAGCTTGGTCAGAAGGTGACAACAGTTGGTGCGATTATTCGCAAATGGAAGAAGCACAAAATAACTGTCAATCTCCCTCTGCCTGGGGCTCCATGCAAGATCTCACCTCGTGGAGTTGCAATGATCATGAGAACGGTGAGGAATCAGCCCAGAACTACACGGGAGGATCTTGTCAATGATCTCAAGGCAGCTGGGACCATAGTCACCAAGAAAACAATTGGTAACACACTACGCAGTGAAGGACTGAAATCCTGCAGCGCCCGCAAGGTCCCCCTGCTCAAGAAAGCACATACACAGGCCCGTCTGAAGTTTGCCAATGAACATCTGAATGATTCAGAGGAGATCTGGGTGAAAGTGTTGTGGTCAGATGAGACCAAAATCGAGCTCTTTGGCATCAACTCAACTCGCCATGTTTGGAGGAGGAGGAATGCTGCCTATGACCCCAAGAACACCATCCCCACCGTCAAACATGGAGGTGGAAACATTATAATTTGGGGGTGTTTTTCTGCTAAGGGGACAGGACAACTTCACTGCATCAAAGGGACGATGGACGGGGCCATGTCCCGTCAAATCTTGGGTGAGAACCTCCTTCCCTCCGCCAGGGCATTGAAAATGGGTCGTGGATGGATATTCCAGCATGACAATGACCCAAAACACACGGTCAAGGCAACAAAGGAGTGGCTCAAGAAGAAGCACATTAAGGTCCTGGAGTGGCCTAGCCAGTCTCCAGACCTTAATCCCATAGAAAATCTGTGGAGGGAGCTGAAGGTTCGAGTTGCCAAACGTCAGCTTCGAAACCTTAATGACTTGGAGAACATCTGCAAAGAGGAGTGGGACAAAATCCCTCCTGAGATGTGTGCAAACCTGATGGCCAACTACAAAAAACATCTGACCTCTGTGATTGCCAACAAGGGTTTTGCCACCAAGTACTAAGTCATGTTTTGCAGAGGGGTCAAATACTTATTTCCCTCATTAAATTGCAAATCAATTTATAACATTTTTGACATGCGTTTTTCAGGATTCTTTTGTTGTTATTCTGTCTCTCACTGTTCAAATAAACCTACCATTAAAATTATAGACTGATCATGTCTTTGTCAGTGGGCAAACGTACAAAATCAGCAGGGGATCAAATACTTAATTCCCTCACTGTAGGCCTTGTATCTCTCATTCCAATCTACAGTGCCTTCAGAAAGTATTCACACACCTTGACTTTTTCCACATTTTGTTGGTTTTTAGTCACTGGCCTACACACAATACCCCGTAATGTCAAAGTGGAATTATGATTTTCGAATTTTTACAAATTCATAAAAAAATGCTGAAATGTCTTGAGTCAGTAAGTATTCAACCCCTTTGTTTTGGCAAGCCTAAATAAGTTCAGAAATAAAAATGTGCTTAACAAGTCACATAATAAGTTCCATGGACTCACTCTGTGTGCAATAATAGTGTTTAACATTCTTTTTTTATTACTACCTCATCTCTGTCCCCCACACATACAATTATCTGTAAGGTCCCTCAGTTGAGAAGTGGATTTCAAACACAGATTCAACCACAAAGACCAGGGAGGTTTTCCAATGCCTTGTAAAGAAGGGCACCTATTGGTAGATGGGTAAAAAAAAAGAAAAGCAGACATTGAATATCCCTTTGAGCATGATGAAGTTATTAATTACACTTTGGATGGTGTATCAATATATCCAGTCACTGCCCCTTTCCCTCCAACTAAACAAACACAAACAGACAGACAAACAGCAACCCTCCAATGGAACACTTGGTAGACCATCAGATTTTTGGGGGTCTGTAATTTTATGAGTTCACCTCACCTCAACCCAAACAAACACACACCCCTATTTTGTTTCTCTTTATTTTCCACTGCACGACAACATGGCATTACCCAGAGTCCTGTGCGGTGGCGTTGCCTTTGTTGGCAAGGCAGCTTTGTTGTGGTTGGCTTCAAAAGGGCGGCTGGGAGACGGCTGGGGATCAAGGTGTCTGGGGCTCTCACCCACCACCACCAGTCCTTTGAGCTTAGACCAGTCACCTGTTACACCACTGGGGGTCACAGACCCCCCTCCCCAAATAACCACCTTTCTCACACACACACACTGGCTGGCTGGCTGGCTGGCTGGCTGACTGACTAACTGTAGCAGCTTTTTTTTGTATTTACTAGGCTTATGACCTGTATGTTTGTAGGAGTTATAGAGAGGTAGCTACAGTTCATAATTCCCCCTAGAGATGTCTCCACCACTATATCAGTTTCATTCCCTCAGCCTCAGTGTACCCTAACTGATATCTCACTACCAGATAGCCCTCTCTTCTGTCTGACAGCTCAGTAAATGGTGCTATGGCGGCTCTGTGTTTGGTCTTTCTGGGTGTGAAATCAGTGCTCACTAAAAGGGGATGAATGAGGTGCTTTCCTCCTCTTCTGTAACCAGTGCTCTATTAATGCATGCCGTCTGAAAGGCCCACTGAACAAGGGGAGCGGGCACCTGACGATAATTGGCCGGCATAAAGCGGAGGAAAGAATTCATTTTTTATAATCAAAGACAGGCGCCCAGGAAGCCGGGATGCTATCGTCAATGCGGAAGCTAATTGTTTGATACAGGGGCTCTTTTCGCTCTGGCTGCAGACCTGTTTGAATGAGAGACAAGCAAAGAATAACAGCTGGATACAGCTTGTTCCATGCTCTGTTCACAAAACCCTTTTATTATGCGCTCTCTTTCTCTCCCTATTTCTCCTTTCTCTCTTTCTCGTTCATTCAGACTCACGCAGTCTCTCATGCTGTCACTGTGTTCACTGAACTCTACTCTTTCCCTCTCTCTTTCTCTCTGGCTCATTCTCACCCTCTGTCCCCCCTCTATCTCCCTCTCTCGCTCTCTCTCTTTTTCCTGTCTCTATCTCTTCCCGCCCTCCCCAATCCCCTTGCCTGGCTCCTTGGTAGAGTGCCAGTTTCCTTTTGACTGCTTGTTCTTGTCAGTCACTTAGCTTTGGATGGAGAGTCAGGAGCCAGCCTGTTGTATTACAGTTTAATGGCTTTTCCCTAAACAAATATCCCTGGCCTCTGTTAGGGGGATTAGGGGACGTGCGGTGAGGAGGGGTGAGGACAACAGGCAAATAGAGGGAAAGTGGGAGAAATAGAGGAGAGTGGGAAAGTTACCATTGTGGGGTCTGATAGAGAGCACAATGTCCAGGGAGTGTAGGGGGGGTTCAGGGGTCCCCATTACTGTAGCGTTTGCCCCTCTGTCTATTTGGGGGCTGTGATTGAGCACCCTGTGCCTCTTCTGTCCCCCATTGCCCCACCGGCCGACACCCTCTGGCCCCAATTTGTTAGCCCACATAAAGGATAGATGATGGATGGTGGATTGGCCCCGCCTCATCCTGTGCCTGTGTGTGTGATTCTGGGGGGCTCTGGGGGGAAGGTTGAGGGAGCATGTGCACCCTCTTTTCAACTGGGCTCTGGTGTCTACTAATTACCCATCAGGTCTCAGCAACTTAGTGGCCTAGGAATTTGTAAAGAGGCCAGAGCACAATAGACCAAAAAAAATGCTACAAAACAACCAAAAACAATCCTTGAGTTGAATCTCCCTGCCTTCATTCCCACTGCCTTGCCCTGTCCTTCCATGTGCTAGCCAAATCAATCAAATGTATTTAGAAAGCCCTTTTTACAAAAGCAGATGTCACAAAGTGCTATACAGAAACACAGCCTAAAACCCCAAACAGCAAGCAATGCAGATGAAGAAGCACGGTGGCCAGGAAAAACTCCCTAGAAAGGCAGCAACCTAGGAAGAAACCTAGAGAGGAACCAGGCTCTGAGGGGTGGCCAGTCCTCTTCTGGCTGTGAGTACATGGCATTAAGGACAGATTGGGGAGGAGAAGCTGACTCAAATCTCATGTGCTGTACCATTTCTTTCTCGGCTATTCTTTTGACTGGAGAGCGAAGTCAAAATATCCTTGTTAGAACAGCGGCCTGTAATGAGGACTTTTGGCATGGCGTCTTAAAGCTTCAGATGAAGGGTCTTAATTTCATCACCCTGTTATTGCAGTAAACTTGTAGTGTATTCTAGGTTTAAAAAAGCTTCTAGAGTTTGTAATTTCCACATTAAAATGTTAGACTTGATTTGCCTTAACTAAAAATATATCAACCCCTACAAAAATATCTGTTCATTATAATCCACACAATAATTTACATTTTCACATTATGTTCCTGCTGTGAGAAATGGGTCAAATTAAGATCTTACATCTGTACTCACATCAACCAGAAACAAAATTTCAAAAACAATTCTGGGCATGGCTAAACACACACATTTTTAATCAGTTCTTGATGAATATTGAACTGAAGACCTACAGTGAGGGAAAAAAGTATTTGATCCCCTGCTGATTTTGTACGTTTGCCCACTGACAGAGAAATGATCAGTCTATAATTTTAATGGTAGGTTTATTTGAACAGTGAGAGACAGAATAACAACAAAAAAATCCAGAAAAACGCATGTCAGAAATGTTATAAATTGATTTGCATTTTAATGAGGGAAATAAGTATTTGACCCCACTCCAGGACCTTGATCTTTTTGGTACAAGGCAGGCTTAAAGTATCTGTCCAGTGAACATCTCACTTTTAAAAGTTCATATTCTGTTTACTCATTCCCAAATAATGTTGTTGACTCGTCCTATACTCCTATTTGTGACCATTTTAAAAAAATACTTACTATTTCCTCATAGACCATGTTGTCATTTCCCTGAGGAGGATGAGCTGGCCAATCAGCGGTCTAGAGGACAATGAGCTGGCCAATCAGCGGTCTACTTGCATGAACACCAGTCCAACACAGAAAAGCAGATTTTTAACATACTTGATTACAATTTTTTTTTAAATACAGTGGGGGAAAAAAGTATTTAGTCAGCCACCAATTGTGCAAGTTCTCCCACTTAAAAAGATGAGAGAGGCCTGTAATTTTCATCATAGGTACACGTCAACTATGACAGACAAAATTAGAAAAAAAATCCAGAAAATCACATTGTAGGATTTGTAATGAATTTATTTGCAAATTATGGTGGAAAGTAAGTATTTGGTCAATAACAAAAGTTTCTCAATACTTTGTTATATACCCTTTGTTGGCAATGACACAGGTCAAACGTTTTCAGTAAGTCTTCACAAGGTTTTCACACACTGTTGCTGGTATTTTGGCCCATTCCTCCATGCAGATCTCCTCTAGAGCAGTGATGTTTTGGGGCTGTCGCTGGGCAACACGGACTTTCAACTCCCTCCAAAGATTTTCTATGGGGTTGAGATCTGGAGACTGGCTAGGCCACTCCAGGACCTTGAAATGCTTCTTACGAAGCCACTCCTTCGTTGCCCGGGCGGTGTGTTTGGGATCATTGTCATGCTGAAAGACCCAGCCACGTTTCATCTTCAATGCCCTTGCTGATGGAAGGAGGTTTTCACTCAAAATCTCACGATACATGGCCCCATTCATTCTTTCCTTTACATAGATCAGTCGTCCTGGTCCCTTTGCAGAAAAACAGCCCCAAAGCATAATGTTTCCACCCCCATGCTTCACAGTAGGTATGGTGTTCTTTGGATGCAACTCAGCATTCTTTGTCCTCCAAACACGACGAGTTGAGTTTTTACCAACAAGTTATTATTTTGGTTTCATCTGACCATATGACATTCTCCCAATCCTCTTCTGGATCATCCAAATGCACTCTAGCAAACTTCAGACGGGCCTGGACATGTACTGGCTTAAGCAGGGGGACACGTCTGGCACTGCAGGATTTGAGTCCCTGGCGGCGTAGTGTGTTACTGATGGTAGGCTTTGTTACTTTGGTCCCAGCTCTCTGCAGGTTATTCACTAGGTCCCCACGTGTGGTTCTTGGATTTTTGCTCACCGTTCTTGTGATCATTTTGACCCCACGGGGTGAGATCTTGCGTGGAGCCCCAGATCGAGGGAGATTATTAGTGGTCTTGTATGTCTTCCATTTCCTAATAATTGCTCCCACAGTTGATTTCTTCAAACCAAGCTGCTTACCTATTGCAGATTCAGTCTTCCCAGCCTGGTGCAGGTCTACAATTTTGTTTCTGGTGTCCTTTGACAGCTCTTTGGTCTTGGCCATAGTGGAGTTTGGAGTGTGACTGTTTGAGGTTGTGGACAGGTGTCTTTTATACTGATAACAAGTTCAAACAGGTGCCATTAATACAGGTAACGAGTGGAGGACAGAGGAGCCTCTTAAAGAAGAAGTTACAGGTCTGTGAGAGCCAGAAATCTTGCTTGTTTGTAGGTGACCAAATACTTATTTTCCACCATAATTTACAAATAAATTCATAAAAAATCATTCAATGTGATTTTTGGGATTTTTTTTCCTCAATTTGTCTGTCATAGTTGACGTGTACCTATGATGAAAATTACAGGCCTCTCTCATCTTTTTAAGTGGGAAAACTTGTACAATTGGTGGCTGACTAAATACTTTTTTTCCCCACTGTACTATTTCACTCATTGTTAGTAATTCTAGGTAATATTTAATAGAAATCTGGAATCACTGGGCAGTTACTTTTGCTTACCAGTCATGCAGGCCAGGACCCTACCATGAAAGGCCAGTGCCCCTCCACCCACGTGTTGTCTTTGTCATATTATTTCATAAGAATTGCGCCACATGCATATGTGGCAAGTGATTGTTCACATCAAACCTATACTGAAACAGCATTTAATAAGCAATATTTATTCAGCTAATTGCACATGGGGAAACACAGGGTTGTTTTTTTGTTGCCGATGTTCGTTTGAAGCCTGATTACCCCCCAACACCACCTCTACCCCTCTATAGGGGGCTGAATGTACCCCCAGGTTCCTCTCAAAGTTTGCTTGACCCCGGTCATTTAGCCTGTGTGGATTCACAGGGTCCTCAGAGGAGAGGGCTTTGTAGGGACGAGGAGGACTGCAGTATGCAGAGGGACAACCAGGGAGAGGTTGGGAAAGGAGAGAGGCTTTGGGGTTGGGTGGGAATCTGTATGTGGAAGGGGGTGTTAGGGGAAGAGGTGGGCGTTCACATCAAAAGATGGGCAGCGCATCCCCCACCCTTCCCACACACACAAGCACTCTCACTCTCCCTCACACACAAGTGTTCGTCTGCCTGAATGAGATACATCAAAGCAGAGGCCTCTTGTCTTTGCCCCCTGTGCATGCAGACACACACACACAGACACACACTGGTCAATGTCCCCCCAGCAGTGCGGTGGTGTAAACCGTCGGACAGTTGAAAGCGTGGCTGAGTAGGAGCCCCTCTCTGGGGACGACAGAACAGAATGACCCTCTCTAGCTGTGGGACTGGGACCTGAGGGGCTACAGCTTCATCATAGCAGCAGGTAGACCTGGGGTGCCTCAGTATTACAACAGTGGATTTCTCTCTCGTTCCATCTCCTCCCATCACCTCTCCTCCCCTCAGTGTCAGCCATTTTGAGGCGACACTGGAGGTTTTGGGGAATCCCTACGGTGGCCTCTCAAGTGGGAGCATGAGATGGTGGGTCCATGGTTTTATTCCTCTTCTTTCCCACACTGGTGTGCATAGGCTATCCTAGAGGGCATGTTGTTCCCATGAGCACCACTGCTCTGTCCCTCTGCCCTCTACCCTAGAAGTCTACTAGAATGTGCCTAGCTGTGTTAGTGAGCTGTGGCTTTGGGGAGGACATAGCCATGAAGTATGGCATCCCGAGTGGCGCAGTGGTCTAAGGCACTGCATTGCAGTGATAGCTGTGCCACTAGAGATCCTGGTTCGAATCCAGGCTCTGTCGTAGCCGGCCGCGACCGGGAGACCCATGGGGCGGCGCACAATTGGCCCAGCGTCGTCCAGGGTAGGGCAGGGAATGGCCGGCAGGGATGTAGCTCAGTTGGTAGAGCATGGCGCTTGCAACACCAGGGTTGTTGGTTCGATTCCCATCGGAGACCAGTACGTAAGTCGCTCTGGATAAGCGCATCTGCTATATGACTAAAATGTCAAATGTTAAAATGTAGATCGATATGCGTTTATGATTGTTTTTTTTGTGTGAGTTTTTCTTTTTTCTTTTTTTACTGACAGTGACAGCAGACCCAGCGGCCGGGCCGGCTGTGGTTCGCTAGTGGCCAGCTCCTTCCCAGCAGTTACAGGGCATTTGGCCGCTGGCACTGACCATCCTCTCCTCTCTGCTGGACGTTGTCCATGGAGGCCTTAGCATCCATCACACACTCACTAAAATAAGCCACATCATCCACATCATTAGTATAGGATCTGCATCGCCAAGGCACCATCCAACACAACAAGTTACCGTCCAGATTTAGACATGCTGGATCCTAGTTCATAGAATCTAGCCTATACAGAAGCCAAGGTGTAGTTGTGTAAACGACAATGTTAGTGAATGCTGTCAATAATTTCCGAGGACACTTGGAGGAACCCTTTTCAGAAAACCCCAATGGCTAAATCCAGCCCTAGTGAGTTGAGTTGATGGGCATCAGAGCAGCAGCAGGCTGGTTTGTTTTCTGGGGGAGTGGATGGGATGTGTGTATGTATTTATGGAGCGGAGTGGTTAGTGTGGGTTTGTGCTGCGCTCCTACACTGATTACAGGGCAGCCCCGACACACAACACCCCGCCGCGTGGTCTGTGGTACACGCCGCACTGCAGCCTCCAGGACCAGAGCATGTGTGTGTGTGTGTAAGCTCAGGGTTGGATGGTAAAGAGGGGACTAGAGTTGAGGGGGGAAGACACCAACTCTCTTTTTATAGCTTGGGGTCCCTGCCCCAAAAACCTCAAGTTGACATTAGCTCCAGTGTGCCTGATGGCGGCTGAATGATGCGTGGCTAGCTCCTAACCTCAGCCAGAGTGTTTATGCCATATTGCTTTGGGTTTAGGAAGGCATAAGGAGGAGATGGTCTCTCTCTCCAAGAGAAACAGGGGCACAGCACATCGGTCCCTGCTTAGTCATTTATCTGACTAATTTATAATGGAGCCTCTTCTATTGCTTTGGGTTGTGTTCTCCACCAGCTTTCACTCTGACTGAATCATACTAGAAACTAATGGGCCTCAAAGTTTGTCCCCAGAGTTTGTAATTAAGATGTTGGCTGGAGAGGTTATTGGGTTAATGTAATCTTTGCAATCTGTAAGGTTTTTACATTGATGTCCCTTATGTACACAGTGGTGAATGTTAAACCAATTACTCCCAAATTCATCTTACGCCTGAACTAAAAAGAATGCTCATTGAAGAATCTCTGTTAAAAGTGCTAGGCCTGGGGCCTCCCGAGTGGCGCAGCGGTCTAAGGCACTGCATCGCAGTGCTTGAGGCGTCACTACAGACCCAGGCTGTGTCACAACCGGGAGTCAGATAGGGCGGTGCACAATTGGCCCAGCGTCGTCCGGGTTAGGGGAGGGTTTGGCCGGGGCTCATCGCGCTCTAGCGACTCCTTGTGGCAGGCCTGTTGAATTATGTTTCCTCCGACACTTTGGTGCAGCTGGCTTCCGGGTTAAGCGGGCGGGTGTTAAGAAGCGCGGTTTGGCGGGTCATGTTTCGGAGGACGCATGACTCGACCTTTGCCTCTCCCGAGCCTGTTGGGGAGTTGCAGCGATGAGATAAGATCGAAATTGGGGAGAAAAAGGGGGAAAATACACCCCCAAAAAAGTGCTAGGCCTAATGTCGGTCCAGGAATAGGCTTGAGCCAGCCTGATATATTTTTATTTGGCACGCATTACCCTTTGGTTTCTCTCTGTATCCACTAGAGCACTAGCGCCAGTCTATCAGTTCCTCCAGGTCTGTGTTGACAGAGCTTCAACAACAACATCCCATAGAAAGCCTCAGCAGATAAAGCAGAAGAAATCAGAGACTTGTATTATGTTCATTCTAAGTCTCTTAGGTCCTGATCTGCTGCTCTGATAGCCGCCGTCAGTGTCCGGCTATGGAGACTCTCTGTCTTTTTCCTCTCCTCTGACTCTTTTCTTTCTTTCTCTCTATCCATGTCTGATCTCTTCCCCCTCTCTTGTCTCTGTGAAGTAAAGAGGACGGCACCACGCTCCACCGAAAAAGAGCAAGAGCGTGCAAGTCTGTATCCGTCGGAGGTCCTTCCTCCATTTCCTTCTCCCTCTTCCCTTATTCCTTTCTTCCTCCGTGGCGCTCCCGGCCCTACCAGATCGTCCTGGGGATAAGAGATACCTGCCATTGCCGTGTTCACCTGTTTGGGTTCCGATCGTCGCCCGTGGCGAGGGCCCCGAGTGTTTGGGGGAATGCAGACAGGAACAATAAAAGAGAGCGAGACAAAGCAGAGGGTTTTCAGAGGATAGCAGCACTACTAAACCTCTAGAAGCCTAGGATCTCTCTCTTTAGTGTTCATTAGACAGCAGAGCATTGAAGTCCCTTCTTGTTGTGACTACAGGTAGGAGTGGGGAAACCTATTGATCTCTGCCTCAGTCTCAACTGGGTTTGAGGAATTCACTGAACAGGGGATGTTGCTGGAATTCGATGGTTCTCATAGTTATAGATGTTTGTTTGCTTGGTTGGACGTGGTTAGTGTGGCAATTAAGAGGTGCCATAAACTGATACATATTAACACTGTGTTTAAGAGCCCAGACTGACTGGGTCTCTCCTCTCTAATCATTAGCCATAGCAAATGGGATTTTCAATCTCTCTGTGACCTGAATATGAGCTGTCTTTAGTGCCTTACCCAACAGGTCATTTTTAATAAATGAGGGACTTTATTGCTCACCTTTGAGCTCCAGATACAGAGAGCATTTTGTGCTTTAGTTCAGCTGTAGACACACGCACCGACACACACGCAGACACTCCCTCACACACACTCCCTTACCCACTATCTCCCCTCTATCTCTGTGCAGGGTGTCAGAAGCCAGTGGGGTTGTCGCGGGGCAAGGCCAAGGTGTGCTGCTACAGTGGCTGGTACTACTGCCAGAGCTGTCACCAAGACAACCTGTTCCTCATCCCTGCCCGCCTGCTGCACAACTGGGACACCAACAGACACAAGGTGAGAATCTATGGTGATATATGCACACATTTCAGAAGTATGTCCAGCATATTCAGATACAGTAAACATACAGAAACACTCTAAAATACACTTGGGAACGTTCCCTAGTTACACATGCTTATCTTAAATTGGGAAGTCGACCCATGCACAGTATATGGTGGAGAATATGGCCAGGTTACATTTTCCCTCCAAACAACCCCACGTGGTGCCACAACCCAAAACCATACACATACACACACATACACATATGTACAGTTGAAGTCAGAAGTTTACATACACTTAGGTTGGAGTCATTAAAACTTGTTTTTCAACCACTCCACACATTTCTTGTTAACAAACTATAGTTTGTGCATGACACAAGTAATTTTTCCAACAATTGTTTACAGACAGATTATTTCACTTATAATTCACTGTATCACAATTCCAGTGGGTCAAAAGTTTACATACACTAAGTTCACTGTGCCTTTAAACAGCTTGGAAAATTCCAGAAAATGATGTCATGGCTTTAGAAGCTTCTGATTGGCTAATTGACATCATTTGAGTCAATTGGAGGTGTACTTGTTGATGTATTTCAAGGCCTACCTTCAAACTCAGTGCCTCTTTGCTTGACATCATGGGAAAATCAAAAGAAATCAGCCAAGACCTCAAAAAACATTGTAGACCTCCAAAAGTCTGGTTCATACTTGGGAGCAATTTCCAAATGCCTGAAGGTACCACGTTCATCTGTACAAGCAATAGTACGCAAGTATAAACACCATGGGACCACACAGCCGTCATACCGCTCAGGAAGGAGACGCGTTCTGTCTCCTAGAGATGAACGTACTTTGGTGCGAAAAGTGCAAATCAATCCCAGAACAACAGCAAAGGACCTTGTGAAGATGCTGGAGGAAACAGGTACAAAAGTATCTATATCCATAGTAAAACGAGTCCTATATCGACATAACCTGAAAGGCCGCTCAGCAAGGAGGAAGCCACTGCTCCAAAACCGCCATAAAAAAGACAGATTACGGTTTGGGGACAAAGATCGTACCTTTTGGAGAAATGTACTCTGGTCTGATGAAACAAAAATAGAACTGTTTGGCCATAATGACCATCGTTATGTTTGGAGGAAAAAGGGGGGTGATTGCAAGCCGAAGAACACCATCCCAACATTGAAGCACGGGGGTGGCAGCATCATGCTGTGGGGGTGCTTTGCTGCAGGAGGGACTGGTGCACTTCACAAAATAGATGGCATCACGAGGAAGGAAAATTACGTGGATATATTGAAGCAACATCTCAAAACATCAGTCAAGAAGTTAAAGCTCGGTCGCAAATGGGTCTTCCAAATGGACAATGACCCCAAGCATACTTACAGTGTTGTAGCAAAATGGCTTAAGGACAAGAAAGTCAAGGTATTGGAGTGGCCATCACAAAGCCCTGACCTCAATCCTATAGAACATTTGTGGGCAGAACTGAAAAAGCGTGTGCGAGCAAGGAGGCCTACAAACCTGACTCAGTTACACCAGCTCTGTCAGGAGGAATGGGCCAAAATTCACCCAACTTATTGTGGGAAGCTTGTGGAAGGCTACCCGAAACGTTTGACCCAAGTTAAACAATTTAAAGGCAATGCTACCAAATACTAATTGAGTGTATGTAAACCTCTGACCCACTGGGAATGTAATGAAAGAAATAAAAGCTGAAATAAATCATTCTCTCTACTATTATTCTGACATTTCAAATTCTTAAAATAAAGTGGTGATCCTAACTGACCTAAGACAGGGAATTTTTACTAGGATTAAATGTCAGGAATTGTGAAAAACTGAGTTTAAATGTATTTGGCTAAGGTGTATGTAAACTTCCAACTTCAACTGTATGTATACACAGTCAAAACCCCACATCCCTATGCGTTCTCCACCACTCAGCCCTCCCATCCCTCCCCTGTGTGTGTCCTGTCCTGTCCAGGTGTCCAAGCAGGCCAAGGAGTTCCTGGAGTTTGTGTATGAGGAACCCCTGCTGGACGTGCAGCAGCTGAACCCGTGTCTGTATGAACACTGTGAAAGCCTGGCTGCAGTCCTACGCCTGAGACAGCAGCTCCAGTCCCTCAGAGCATACCTGTTCAGCTGCCGTGCTGCCGTTGCTGAGGACCTCCGTAGAAGGTGAGAGTGGGGGGGGGGTAGAACCAGTTCCTCCTTAGAGCATACCTGTTCAGCTGCTGCTCTGCCAGCCGAGGACCTCGGGGAGAGGGGCATTGAAGGTGAGGGGCAGGGGAAAGGGGAGGAGTTAAAGAATGATTAATCAAGGCCTTGATTGTTAATTGAGTCCGGTGTATTAGCACTGAACTAAAACTCCCAAGACGTTATTTTGTGACTACAGATATAAAGAGTTGTGAATGGGCAAGATGTTGTGGGGCCAAGACAGTGAAGGGTGATGGAGGAAGATCAAGGAGGAAGAGAGAGAATGGTGTGTTATGAGACTGGAAACTTCAAAGTAGGATTTAATAAAACACATGAATCTAGTGAAGAAGTTTGGAATGGTAATTGTATGTCTGATGTCCATTGAAAGACCCTTTGTTGACTTCATTTTTTTATTTATTTTTATTTCACCTTTATTTAACCAGGTAAGCCAGTTGAGAACAGGTTCTCATTTACAACTGCGACCTGGCCAAGATAAAGCAAAGTAGTGCAATAAAAACAACACAGAGTTACATATGGGGTAAAAAAAACATAAAGTCAGAAATACAACAGAAAATATATATACAGTGTGTGCAAATGTAGCAAGTTATGGAGGTAAGGCAATAAATAGGCTATAGTGCAGAATAATTACAATAGTATTAACACTGGAATGCTAGATGTGCAAGAGATTATGTGCAAATAGAGATACTGGGGTGCAAAAGAGCAAAATAAATAACAATATAGGGATGAGGTAGTTGGGTGGGCTAATTTCAGATGGGCTGTGTACAGGTGCAGTGATCGGTAAGGTGCTCTGACAACTGATGCTTAAAGTTATTGAGGGAGATAAGAGTCTCCAGCTTCAGAGATTTTTGCAATTCGTTCCAGTCATTGGCAGCAGAGAACTGGAAGGAATGGCGGCCAAAGGAGGTGTTGGCTTTGGGAATGACCAGTGAGATATACCTGCTGGAGCGCAGACTACGGGTGGGTGCTGCTATGGTGACCAATGAGCTAAGATAAGGCGGGGATTTGCCTAGCAGTGATTTATAGATGGCCTGGAGCCAGTGGGTTTGACGACGAACATGTAGTGAGGACCAGCCAACAAGAGCGTACAGGTCACAGTGGTGGGTAGTGTATGGGGCTTTGGAGACAAAACGGATGGCACTGTGATAGACTACATCCAATTTGCTGAGTAGAGTGTTGGAGGCTATTTTGTAAATGACAACGCCGAAGTCAAGGATCGGTAGGATAGTCAGTTTTACGAGGATTCCTAGCCCATGTTGAGTATGAATGTGTGAATGTAGGCCTAAAGGCCTCTACATGCTCTCTCTGTATGATGGGAATGAGGGGATTGTGTTTATGTGAGGGGGTCCAGACTAAAAGGCCTGTCTCTGGGGTGATGGACGCTCACTGCCCTGGATGGGGTCACTCCCATGGACTGCAGACACTCTTCGTACCCCCTCCCCACACTATACTCTTGTACTCGCACTTTGTGAAGTACACTCAACACATCTCTAAAGAACTGGTTAGAAGCTTCTCATATTGTCCAGGTTAGTCACTTTGTTTTTAAAGACAGTCCTGGTCAATATACTAAAACTTGTCCTTCTTATGTGTTTTTGAGAGTGTGACTGACAGGTTTATGTCCTCTGTCTACAGTGAGTGTAGACTTTAGACCAGGGTTCTTCAATTCCGGTCCTGGAGGGCCGAAACACCTCTGTTTTTCATCCTCTCCTTCTAATCAGGGACTAATTCAGACCTGGGACACCAGGTGAGTGCAATTAACTACCAGGTAGAAATAAAAATCAGAAGTGTTTCGGCCCTCCAGGACCGGAATTGAAGAACCCTGCTTTAGACCATCCCAGGTTCACCTGTCCTTTTGACGTCTGTCTCTCTGCTGTGCTGAGGTCTGTTTGAAGTAGCCTACTGACAGAAACCAACAGAGAGGGTGGGGCTCTGAGACCCTCCTACTCCTCCACACACACAGACACACACACCCTGGGCCCACAGAGCTATCCCAGCTGGCTGTCGGAAAGAAGGCGTGACTTTATCTAGCCATGATGTTTACGGCAGTGGTGGTGAACCCGGAACGCTGCTCTCTCACCGGGGGCCCATGTTTACCGCTACACCATTAGCCCGCAGTGGCTAATGCCCTGCACTTCAAAACACTACAGGATTAATGAGGCCGGTGGCGCTAAAACCTTCCCCCGGCCATCCATCGGCCCTCTATAGGCCTACCATGGCCCTGGAGAGGGCTAAAGGGCTAGGGAGCTTGGAGGAAGCCTGCCCTGTGTTTATACTCAACCCCTGGGAGAGGGGAGAGAGCTGTCATGGCCCACACCGCCTGCGCTGATCTAACACACACCTCTGAACCCCACGGGTACCCCACACACACAAACACACGAATGCATACACACACATATTACACGCTCAGACACACAGAAATGCTGCACATGTGTGGATAGTCTGCACACATACATATGAACACACAGGCATGCACCATACTGTTTACAGACATTGTTCATAGTTCACACTAAGTGTACAATACTTTATCTCCTCTCCTATTCACATAAGCCGAAGTCAGAACCTCCATTAAACAGTGAACCTGTTGTAATCAATATATAATAGTTGTAGCCTTATCAAACCACACACTGACTGACTGGATGTGATCTTACCCCAGCAGGGTGTGCTGGTCAGTTACACTGCCAGAGCCAGCACTGATACCCTCAGGAAGAGTCAACACTGCAGAATCAACACTGTGTGTGTGTGTGTGTGTGTGTGTGTGTGTGTGTGTGTGTGTGTGTGTGTGACAGACGTGATACAGTCCCGTCGAGGTGCTAAGTCACCACTGATAAGTGTCCTCCTAGCTGGCTCTGCTCTGTTTGCTAGCCATGCCTGTTTCTGGGGGTTACCACCACTGCAAACACTTGACCAATGAGAGGAAAGGAGACGAGGAGAGAAGGAGAGTTACTGTCCAGCCCTTGTGGACAGACAGACAGGCAGACAGACCGACAGGCCGACAGGCAGGCAGGCAGGCCCCTGAGAAAATGACACAGTCACATAAACCAGGGGATTTAGCAGGGATTCACACGGCAGACTGGCCGGCTACTGGATGTCTCTATTGGAGGCTTAAAAACACTCAGGTTAGATATCAGAGTTATGATGCAGATTTTTTTTTACCACTTTTTCTGTCTCCAGTGATTTGTCGTTTTGGGAAGAGGTTCTCTGAGGGTATGTTCTTTAGAACGTAGAACGAAGGTGCTTATGAAGACCCATAGTGGGTTGTCATGTCATTTGGCCAAAACATATTTTGCAGCAATCAGGGTGAGAGGCAGGTAGTCTCCCCTAAATATGTCTGCAGTAGAGATACGCCATATGCTCCTGCTTCTCTGAACATACAGTTGAAGTCGGAAGTTTACATACACCTTAGCCAAATACATTCAATTCCTGACATTTAATCCTAGTAAAAATGCCCTGTTTTAGGTCAGTTAGGATCACCACTTTATTTTAAGAATTTGAAATGTCAGGATAATAGTAGAGATAATTATTTATTTAAGCTTTTATTTCTTTCATCACATTCCCAGTGGGTCAGAAGTTTACATACACTCAATTAGTATTTGGTAGCATTGCCTTTAAATTGTTTAACTTGGGTCAAACGTTTCGGGTAGCCTTCCAACAATAAGTTGGGTGAATTTTGGCCCATTCCTCCAGACAGAGCTGGTTTAACTGAGTCAGGTTTGTAGGCCTCCTTGCTTGCGCACGCTTTTTCAGTTCTGCCCACAAATGTTCTAATGAACATTGTTATGTTTGGAGGAAAAAGGGACCCCCGTGCTTCACGGTTGGGATGGTGTTCTTCGGCTTGCAAGTTTACCCCCTTTTTCCTCCAAACATAACAATGTTCATTATGGCCAAACAGTTCTATTTTTGTTTAATCAGACCAGAGGACATTTCTCCAAAAAGTACGATCTTTGTCCCCATGTGCAGTTGCAAACCGTAGTCTGGTTTTTTTATGGCGGTTTTGGAGCAGTGGCTTCTTCCTTGCTGAGCGGCCTTTCAGGTTATGTCGATATATGACTCGTTTTACTGTGGATATAGATGCTTTTGTACCTGTTTCCTCCAGAATCTTAACAAGGTCCTTTGCTGTTGTTCTGGGATTGATTTGCACTTTTCGCACCAAAGTACATTAATATCTAGGAGACAGAACACGTCTCCATCCTGAGCGGTATGACGGCTGCGTGGTCCCATGGTGTTTATACTTGCGTACTATTGTTTGTACAGATGAACGTGGTACCTTCAGGTGTTTGGAAATTGCTCCCAAGGATGAACCAGACTTGTGGAGGTCTACAATTCTATTTCTGAGGTCTTGGCTGATTTCTTTTGATTTTCCCATTATGTCAAGCAGAGAGGCACTGAGTTTGAAGGTAGGCCTTGAAATACATCCACAGGTACACCTCCAATTGACTCAAATTATGTCAATTAGCCTATCAGAAGCTTCTAAAGCCATGACATCATTTTCTGGAATTTTCCAATCTGTTTAAAGGCACAGTCAACTTAGTGTATGTAAACTTCTGACCCACTGGAATTGTGATACAGTGAATTATAAGTGAATGCACAAAGTAGATTTCCTAACCGACTTGCCAAAACTATAGTTTGTTAACAAGAAATTTGTGGAGTGGTTGAAAAATGAGTTTTAATGACTCCAACCTAAGTGTATGTAAACTTCCGACTTCAACTGTAACACTGATATCTTCCAATTAAAGCTGTTTCTGTCCGTCTGCTGAACCCTGTACTGTAGCAGTTAGATTAGTCAGTTATGGCATGGACTGTACATTCTCTGGCTGTGTGTCTGGTATGTATGTATGCTTTACTTTGTTCTGACTCTGGTTACGTTCCATATAGTACCCTTTTCTCTATGAAGTGCACTACTGTTGACCAGGGCCCATAGGGCTCTGATCAAAAGTTGTGCACTATGCAGGGTATAGGGTGACATTTGGGACGAAGCCTCTGACTGCTGGCTTCACTCTCTCAGTAGGGGCTAGTCTCTCTGACAGTTCAGCACTAATGAAAGTCCCCCCACCTCTCTGTCTATCGCTTACTGACTGAAAAGCTACACACACACACACACACACACACACACACACACACACACACACACACACACACACACACACCACACACCTCCCTGGCTATCTCTTAATAACTATAAAGCTTCCCACAAACACATGAAAAGGGAATTCATCCTCAGCTAAACAAATAGCCCGCCCTCTGAGCCTGTGTGTGTCTCTGTGCGTGCGAGCGTGCGCTCCTGCCCGCCCGCCCGCCCGCCCGCCCGCCCGCCTGTGTATGTGTCAGGTTAGTGCTGTAATGAAGCCTGTCTAATGAGGCCTGAGGCTGATGTGTGAATGGGGCTTTGCTCTCTCTGACTGGACCTCTGCCATGCCTCCTCTCACAATGACCACATAAAGCCTGCCTGTCTGTGGGCACACACACACACTGCCTCTATATCTGAACAAACTCATACATGCTTGTTCACACACACTCTCTATCCCTCTCTCTCTCTGTTGAACACTGATGTATACACACACACATTTCACGTAATTTATATAGATATTGCAACCCCCTTCGGATAAAAGCTTGCCATAGAACCTGCATAGAGCTGTGTATGTGCACCTCTCTCCACTCTCAGGAGTCGTATTAGGGCTGAGTGTGTACCTCCCTTCACAGTGTTATTAGTGCCGAGAGTGAGTGCACCCAAATTGTCCATATGATCCCATATCTCCCCCTCTCCATCTTCCACTCTACCTCTGTCTCTCTCTCTCTCACTATGTCACTTTGTGGATCCTTGAGCTGTAATGTGAGCTGGCGTGGGCGAAAGTGTGTGTGTGAATGAGTGTGTGTATGTTTGTCTGAGTATGTATGCTAACGTTTGTGTGTATGTAGTTTAGGCAGATGAGCGTAGAGAGAGCTGTAGTAGCGAGACAGGCAGGATGGAGAGAGCAGAGAGAGCATCCCACTTCACCCCATAATAAGGCAGAGGGATTTTAAACACCTATTCCCCAGCCTCCACTGCCTCCCCAACCCAGCTCACACTCTGTTGAATTGACCCCCATTTTCAGGGCAATTTGGCCACTCCTTGCCACAGTTACACAGGCCCGATCATGGCGTGTGTGTGAGACGTGATTCATAGTGTACATTCTGTTATCGTCCTATATGAATCTGAACATGAAAGCGCAGAATCTTCCTGTCATGTATGATATACTCTCATGTTGATGCATGGATATACTTTAATGTTTAATATACTGTATGAAATACTGTCATGTTTAATGTATGATATGCCATTAAACGGTGTTCACATTTACATACGAGTACTTTGAAGCTCCCGGTCAGTTTAGTTATAATATAATAATAATAATATGCCATTTAGCAGACGCTTTTATCCAAAGCGACTTACAGTCATGCGTGCATACATTTTTGTGTATGGGTGGTCCCGGGGATCGAACCCACTACCTTGGCGTTACAAGCGCCGTGCTCTACCAGCTGAGCTACAAAATTAAAAAATAAAACATGAAAATATATGCACGCACTGCTGTAAAGCGTCTGTTAAATGGTATGTATTATTATATATTATGAAAGGATATAAGTTATGGTTCTAAGAAAATATTCCATTAATTGAATGAATACAAAGAGGTCAATCTAACTCTACCAAAACAATGGAAATGCCATGGAAACGCGTGGGGGAAAGATCCAGAATCTCCTCATTTCCCCCCAGCAAAATTACCCTACATTTAGGCTATTGTTTATATGTGTATTTCACACTATGTTGAGGTAAAAATTGGAGTATAATGCTTTTATGGATGTCAACCCCAATACATGTTCATTTCATCGTCAAAACGACTTTGACTACCACCACCAATTTCTGTATGCTAACTATGCTACCAGCTTGTACGAACGGGAGTTAGCATTTAGCAGTCACTTCTTATTATCCTGAAAAGGACCATTTCTAAATGTTATGCAGCGACAACAGCCTGATAGATACAAATCAGACTTTAGTAACCACATTGTGGGCCTGTTGATCATATTTGTTGAACGTGCAGCAATCCAACGTCCTCCTTCTATTCCCCACAGTCTGTGTTCCATTGACCTCTTTACTGCATCTATGCATTGACGTAATGCTCTCTCTCTCCCCATAGGATCTTCCCCAGAGAATACCTACTGCAACACATCCACCTTTACTCACTGGCTGACCTGCAGCAGGTAAGACACGTAGGCTGAGTTTAGGTCATGTCTATACTTGATAGTTCATGCAGCTTTTGTATTCTGATCATGGAGTTCTGATCATGGAATTACGAACATGTCATGCTTCTACACCAGGGATCATCAACTAGATTTTTGTCTTGAGCGGATGGTCAGTGGGCCGGAATATAATTACAAATAATTTGTAGACTGCAAATTGACTGCAAGAAGCACAAACAATTATAATATTGGACTAAACCATAATAATTTCAAACTTTTCTTACATTTGTATACGATCATGTGTCTCTCTATTATATGTGGGAATTCTTGGGAACAGGTATCCTAAATTAAAATTACTTGGAGTTGATTTCCTGGTGTTTTTACAACAATGAAAATTCATTTCTTTTTTATTAAATTTTTTTTTAACTTTGGGGGCCAAATAAAACCACCAGTAGGGGAACCCTGGTCTACACCTACATTTTAAATGTGTCTACCGTGTCCACATTGTGTCCAGATTCCCTTTTCCCACGCTATATTCAAATGCCTGTATGCATTCTGCAAACGGTAGAAAAGGCTAAATCTGATAATAACACAACAACAACTTGATGGCAGTAGCCAACTACTGTAGCTAACTAGCCAGCCAACCTCTCTAACTAGCCAGCAAGCTAGCTAGCAAAGCTAAAGCGATTGCAAACAGGTTAGCAAAACAATTTTTCTAAAAAGCTAGCTGGCTAGCATTTATGAAGCCATCAAACACATTCCTCACATGCTAGGAATGCATTTCCTCCAACGTTTAAAAGGATACTTCGGGATTTTAGCAATGAGGCCCTTTATCTACTTCCCCCAGAGTCAGATGAACTCAGGGATACCATTTTTATGTCTCTGTCTCCAGTATGAAGGAAGTTAGAGGTAGTTTTGCGAGCCAATGCTACCTAGTGTATGCTAGCAGATAGCAATGGACTTCCAGTCCTTGTGCTAACGCTAGTTAGCATTGGTTCACGAAACTACTTCTAACATCCTTCTTAACTCTGTAGAATTAGATAAAGGGCTCATTGCCAAAATCCTGAAGTATCCCTTTATTAACCCCCTAAGGTCGATCTAATTAGCATACTATTTTTTTTCTTCTCCATAGCAATCTGGCAGTTTAAACTAGAGATATCTGTTTTTTTGCATTGGATGCATCTGTCTCCCGCATCCGCATATGTCACACTTCCAATTTTTGGGGGGGACTATCTGTTGTTCCATGTAGTGAATCTGTTATTCAGTGCGTTTGTATGAGCTAATAGCAGTTTTTTTTAAATCAAATTATTTTTTCATATTTTTTGGGGGGACTTCAAGGGTCTTAAAATTCTAAATCAAATAGCAAAATTATCCTTGGTATGACCTTCTTAAAACAATTCCATATACACTATATATACAAAAGTATGTGGACACCCCTTCAAATTTGTGGATTTGGCTATTTCAGCCACACCCTTTGCTGACAGGTGTATAAAATCGAGCACACAGCCATGCAATCTCCATAGACAAACATTGCCAGTAGAATGGCCTTACTGAAGAGCTCAGTGACTTTCAATGTGGCACCGTCATAGGATGTCACCTTTCCAACAAGTCAGTTAATCAAATTTCTGCCCTGCTAGAGCTGCCTCGGTCAACTGTAAGTGCTGTTATTGTGAAGTGGAAACGTCTAGGAGCAACAACGGCTCAGCCACGAAGTGGTAGGCCACACAAGCTCACAGAACGGGACCGCCGATTGCTGAAGCACGTAGCGCGTAAAAATCATCTGTCCTCTGTTGCGACACTCAGTTCCAAACTGCCTCTGGAAGCAATGTCACCACAATAACTGTTCGTCAGGAGCTTCATGAAATGGGTTTCCATGGCCGAGCAGCCTCACACAAGCCTAAGATCACCATGCGCAATGCTAAGTGTCAGCTGGAATGGTGTAAAGCTCGCCGCCATTGGACTATAGAGCAGTGGAAATGCGTTCTCTGGAGTAATGAATCACACTTCACCATCTGGCAGTCTGACGGACAAATCTGGGTTTGGCGGATGCCAGGAGAACGCTACCTGCCCCAATGCATAGTGCCAACAGTAACGTTTGTTGGAGGAGGAATAATGGTTTGGGGCTGTTTTTCATGGTTCGGGCTAGGCCCCTTAGTTCCAGGGAAGGGAGATCTTAACACTACAGCATACAATGACATTCTAGACGATTCTGTGCTTCCAACTTTGTGGCAACAGTTTCAGCATGACAATGCCCCCGTGCACAAAGCGAGGACCATACAGAAATGGTTTGTCGAGATCGGTGTGGAAGAACTTGACTGGACTGCACAGAGCCCTGACCTCAACCCCATCGAATATCTTTGGGATGAATTGGAATGCCGACTGCAAGCCAGGCCTAGTCACATCAGTGCCCGACCTCACTAATGCTCTTGTGGCTGAATGGAAGCAATGTTTCAACATCTAGTGGAAAGCCTTCTCAGAGGAGTGGAGGCTGTTATAGCAGCAAAGGCAAAGGGGGGACCAACTCCATGTTAATGCTCATGATTTTGGAATGAGATGTTCAATGAGCAGGTGTCCACATACTTTTAGTCATTCAGTGGTGTACCCCTCTCTCGCTCGCTCTCTCTCTGACCCCCCTCAACAACCCAGTGAGAGTCCACAGCCCTCTGCTACCCCTTCCCTGCTCCCTCCATCTCCCCTTGGCCCGTTCACTAATTACACACATTCAGAATCAACAGGCAGGAAAACAAGAGTGTGACAGTCCACCATTCTTTCCTACATCCGCTGGCCTGACACAGTCTCTCTCTTCCCCCTCTTTTGCTATCCTTCTATCTCCTTTCTCCTCCTCTTTACCCCCTCTATACTTCTATCCCCTCTCACCCCTCTCTCCATCCCTCTCTCCCTCCCAATCTCTCTCCCCCTCTGTCTCTCTTTCTCTCTCTAGGTCTGTGTGTGTCACTCTCACATTCTCTAGTGGACTGCACACAACACTCAGCGAGGTTGTGATGTCCATGTCAAACAAACTAAAAGATGGCTCAAAGATTACCTCAAGTTTAGGACACAGCAACATGCTACTACAGACATGCTGCTACAAGCAACTTACTCACTGCTTGACAACTGCTTTCAAAGTTACAAACAGCTCAACAATTCAGTGATTAACAATGATTAATCAATGGACGGCTGCATTTGTTTTCCCCTTAATTGATTAATTCGATTAGAACCTATTTGCCAAGTACACTTTCCCCCATATGTTTTCCCCATTATCTCTCTCTCTATCTCTCTCTCTCACTCGCTCTCTTTGCTTCCTCTCTTACAGCTTCTTAATTCGCTTTCCATATTAACGAGCTGTTTCTTTTATTTCACCTGAATAATCAGAGCTCCTTCATCAAGCCTGGCTTTTATTGTTGCCCGGCGAGATCAATGAAGACTGAACCGTCTCTCCCTGGCTAGTTATAGACTAGACCCAGTCCTTCATAGAAAGCAGCAGTGCACTTGTCTCTTTGCTATTGAACTCCCAACAAACGCGTCCTATTTGGAGCAGCCTCCGTCTTTAAACCATCAGACTGTTGGCCATATTTGTTTGCCCAGAGGCTGGACTTGTTTGGCTACTGGCCCTTTTGTTGCTGCATTGAAACGTTTTTGCTTTTCCAGTTGTAAAGTAGTGGGATGGGGAGATGGGCTTGTTGTGGAGGACTGAGGAGTGCCATATAGATGCTAATTGTATTGTGTGTCGTGTACCGGGGCAGCAGTCCTAGTCCTGCCAACGACCTACAAACAACTGGAGGGACAAAGGGGCATTGAGCAGCCCCGGCCCGAATTGCACGGTGGCCACGGTGACACGCACATACGTGCAATAGGGCAGATTCCCACACTGACACTCTGGCATGCAACTTACGCACATCACAGGCTATCTAGTAGCCACATTGACGTAGACACAAGGACCAGACACTAGTAGAGACCAGACACTTTCTCATAGGCACCCTGCAGGCATAGACACAGACTTTAGGCATGTATGCCCTTACACTGGCACGCTCACTGGGTTAGGGGCATGTTGGTCATTTTGAGAGCTGTTGGTAAATGGTAATTATGCAGCTTTTTCTTAACTGTAAGATGTTGATTTTAAACTCAAAAGTTGCACATATTTCTGCATTTTAAAATAACAAAGCTCAAACACCACTGCCTCCAAGTCCCACATGCATACATAGACATTCTCACTCTCTATCTCTATCTCTCACTCGCTCTCGTCCATAATCACACTCCCCACTACATGTCTTCCACAATCAAACGCTCTCACTCACTGGCAGACGCACACACACACACACACACACACACACACACACACACACACACACACACACACACACACACACACACACACACACACACACACACACACACTGGGGCTGGTAGTAATCCTGTTTGGTGAGAGGGGTGTTATCCAAACAGAGCTCACCCTGTCTTTATGTGTGTAATCCGGGTGGCTTTCTGAGCATCGCTAATGGAGGCCCGGCCTTCATCAGGGGAACACTGGGGAGGGATAAAGTAGTGGATGTTAAACAGAGGTTTTAGGGGATTAAGCCTTTTGGACCACAAAGCCCCCCGCACGGGACAGGGCCAGAGGGGTGTGACTTTATGAGGGGTGGGGGGTGAGGAGGATTTGGTTGGGGGGTGTTGGTGGAAGGAGGTGGGGGGGAGGAAGGCAGCGAAGGAGGAAGGCAGCTGCAGGCAGGACAAACGAATGGTGGCCCCTCTCCTCCCCACTCTGACTGCACCCCTCCCTCAGACTAGCTGTAGGTGGGGGGTCACTTCTCTGAGGAGAATGTATCCACCTGGTTGGCAAAGAAAGGGAAACCTAGGGCTACTGCCATTTTCTGCTTTCTTTTTCTCCGAAAGCATCTCCCATTCACACCTCTCCTGCCATTTCTCTCCCTTCAATTCAAACTCTCTCCATCTCTCTCCCTCTGCAACTTTCTCCTTCCCTCTGTCTCTTTCCATCCTCTCTCCCTCCCTCTGTTTCCCTTAATCTCCCTCTCTCCTTGTCCACTGAGCATCAGTCCAAGTCAGAACCCGGTGTGGTGTGTTGCCAGCTGTTTCATTCTGCTAAGCTAAATTATGGAGTGTCTTAATTACCCCAGGTGTCAGCATTGATCAGGGGTGGCATATATCATCTGTGCTGGCCTTGGCTAGGGGATGGGGCACACACTGCCTGGCTGGCTGGCAGGCCGCTCTGCCTGACTGGCTCTCTGGATTTCTGGCTGACTGACTGACTGATTGGCTGCTCTGCCTGACTGGCTGCCTGCCTGCCTACTCCACACTACACACAGCCTTTGATTGCTGGGCTAAAGCCTGACTCCCATGCTAAACAGCATTATTCACAGTGTTGTAGCTCTCTCAGACTGGGGTTGCCACAGCCTCCGGGCTGGAAGGATGGAAAGATGGAGGGATGGTGTGGTGTGTTTTCAGCCACTGCTTGAAGAGTTATAAGGACTGTTCCTGGTTGTCGCCCATTCTCTAGGTAGTTAGTCATGAGCTGTTAGTATTACATCATGTAATCTCTCATTCTCTGTCCAAACCAAACAGACATAACCTCCCCCTCCCCTGCAGAGTACCTTTTCAGTTATCCATCTCCATTGTGTGTACGTATGCATGTGCGTGTGTAGGAGTGGGGGTCGGTGGGTTCTCCTCCTTTCTTCGTTCTCCTTTCTCCTTCAACCCCCTCCCTATCCCCATCCTCCTTCTTCAGCCTCTCCTTCCCTCTGTCCCTCTCTCTCTCTCTCGTCCTTTCTCCTTCTCTTCTCTCCTCCAGGCTGAAGAATGCCTGGCAGGACTTAATTGGTGCAGTCCCAGCGCTGCCAGGTGTAGCCACTTGTGTCTGCCCCCCAGCCTCCCTCAGTGTTCTCTGGAGGTCCACTCAGGCCAGGCCCATTCCCTTCCCCAGCCCCATTCAACAGAGCCACAATGCTCTCTACCAGGCCCCCATGAATCAAAGGCCCTGCCGGTTTTAACTACTTGCCCGCCGGCCCAGTAAACGGCATTCACATATAATATTTTGCTAAAACGGCCCCCCAAAAAAGTACTTCCCCCTCCGTTATCCCCCCGCCCCCCAGGCCCCTCCAGCCAGCCTTTCTCCCAGGGCCTTCATTAGTTTTGATGTAAATTCCCGATGTGAATTCCTGACGTGAACTCTTGTCCATCTCCTCCCAGCGCTGCGCTGCAGTGGTTCCCGTTGGGACCTGTATTAAAAGTGTTTATCCTCCCAGGGAAAATTCTGCTGTCTTCTTCTCTCTGTATAGGATAATATATAACAGAAGTGCATTCTTATAGATGGGAAATAGAATGGTTGATTTAGAATGAGAATTTAGAAAATGTATAATTTTTATTCTATAATGTAGAATGAGGAAGAGAATGTTTTGGAAAGTACATTGTATTTCACTTAATCCATTATTCATTTTTTTCCTTCTCTCTCTTCTCTGTCTATCTCTATCCCTCCCTCCTTCCTTCCCTACCTCTCTCTCTCTACAGGTGATTGATGGGAAGCTGGCCCCCTTTCTCTCCAAGGTGATTAAGTTTGCCAGTTCCCACGTCTTCAGCTGCAGCCAGTGCAGAGAGAAGGGCTTCATCTGTGAGATGTGTCAGAACGGACAGGTCATCTACCCCTTCCAGGAGAGCACCACCAAGAGGTGAGGCCCCTTTATGCACCGATATAGGATCAGCTTAATACTCCCACAATCTTAACCTTATTAACTATTCAAGGTAACAGAGAAAACTGATCTCAGATCAGCTACTTGCATGATGGCATCCTGGAAGAATGAATGGAGTAAAGAGGAGTGTGTCTCTGTCTCTTGTTAGTTACACCGGCTGGCAGGGGCATGGGTGACAGGGAGAACATGGCACCCTGCTGGAGAGTAACAGTTAATCCCCCTAGTGCCTCGCTCTATCCCTGTTTCTGTCCTTGTCTCCCTCTGCCTGAGCCTTATGACATGCCACTGATAAGGAATGGCCCTCTCTCACCTCAGGGTGGTTTTATGTCCCCTTTGCTGAGCCACAGAGTGGAGAGAACAGGGCAGGAAGGGGGAGAAGAGGAGAAAAGAGCACAGAGGAGAGGACAGCGTAGAGGACAGAGGAGAGGACAGCGTAGAGCACAGAGGAGAGGACAGCGTAGAGCACAGAGGAGAGGACAGCGTAGAGGACAGAGGAGAGGAGAGATTGCCAGACGTGGCTGTGCTGCTCTAGGCCAGAAGCCAGAGAGAGAGACAGACAGCAGGCAGATAAAACATTCATTAGTGTCTAGTCTGTCCACACACTCTTGAATTATTGATCTCTGCTGCCTCAGCTCAGCTCACACATCTCTCTTCTGGGTTAACGGAGAACCTCTGAAGGCAGGGCCGTGAGAAGCAGAGGTGTGTGTGTGTGTGTGTCAGTTACGGTCTTTGCTGAAGTGAATATATTATATTAATGTGTGCTCAACTAGCTTTAAAGATATCAACACCCCACATAAGCATTATGTGGTTTCTTCAGCTTACTGAAGATGTTGTAGACTAGAGCTAATGATTTAATTGCAGTGCTCGGTACACACACACCCTTCACTATCAGGCTGGATGGCACACCTCAACTGTTACTTGACCAGGGTTTATTGCCCTTGGCAAGGAAATATCATGTTAACTGATAGTGATAGTAAACCAGTTGTAGTAAGAGTAACAGCCTAGTCCCTGGGCCAGACTTTGACCCCTGGGGGCAGGACCTGCTCCTCTCCTGATCTGGTTGCATCAGCTTTACCACCCCATCCATAACATAGCCTGGGATACTCAGTTAGGTAGCCCGCCATATAGACACTGTTAACCATCAATAGGTGAAGAATTGGATTCTATGGGACTGGTGCCACATTTTGGTGCAAGTGGCTATGGATATGTTGTATCTGATGCATTCCATAATAATTTTTGAAATATGTTCTACATAGTTTATTCCAATTTATGGTATTTTTTAAAACGTTCTAAATGTCACTCCAAATGTTGTTATTTTCAGGCAAAGTAAATGCTTTCACCATTCTGTGTTCCATAAGTTTTAAGGTGTACTGTGTAGCCTAGTTAAATGGATGCAAAACAAGGTGTATCTCATCTTATCTTCTAGCAGTTAAGATACACGTGTTGCTCAGCAGATCGCTAGATACTGCCACCTGTGTATAATGCTGTCTTGTCCTATAGATACCTGGGAGGGTGGCAACGTGATCAAGCTTACAGACAGGGCTGGACAGGCCTTGGTGAAACTAATGTTAATCCAGTCTTTTAGTACAGTGATGTGTTAATCTAGAAATCTATATTTCCAGCTCATAAATGTCAGACATCCAGTGAAATTGACCAACCTACAAGCTGAAACTAATATGCTTTTTTCCCCCTTCAGATTTGTGTTGTATTGATGTTTGTGACTCTGTGCTTGGTGTGTATGTGTCCAGATGTGATGGTTGTGGAGCGGTGTTCCATACAGAGTGTTTTCAGAAGGCCCAGCCGTGTCCACGCTGCGTACACAGAGAGCTCCACCATAAGACACCCTCGTCCTTCTGGAGCCCTGACGATGATACACCAGGCTGCTTCACACTGCCTTACCAGGACACCTGATCACAAATACACACACCCTGGGACGCACACACACTCCCCATACACCCGGAGATACACACACACAGATTGAAACAGCGGTGCCACTCCACAGAGCTACTCTCTCCAAAGTCAATGGAAGCATGTGTGTTTTGTGTGTGTGTGAGCTGGCCAGGATACACAGTGAGAGTGTTGATGACTAAGAAAGGGTTATGCTCTTTCACACACACCTGCTTTGTGAGCTAAGCTGACGTCACTCTCACCTGGGAGATGGACACCAACGCAACACCCACCGGAGAGGAACTGCTCTGCCTCTTAGCCTGTCTGCTTTCTGCTGTCTTCATTGTGCTGCACATACACACATAAACACAAACACAGACAAACACACACACAGACACACGCAAACAGACACAACAAATAAAGGGAGACGGACTATGCTGACTCAACAGCAGTGATGCGTCCTCTTGATGTTCTGGACACACACACACAGTCGCACACACACCACCTGAAGGTTTTACGAGGTGACCTGTCCACACAGACGTACACACACCAGGTGACCAAACAGCTGCTTAAAAGAAGAACAGCTGGTGTGTTGTCACTATAGGCTATATCTACAGTGGGGAAAAAAAGTATTTAGTCAGCCACCCATTGTGCATGTTCTCCCACTTAAAAAGATGAGAGAGGCCTGTAATTTTCATCATAGGTACACGTGAACTATGACAGACAAAATCAGAAAAGAAATTCCAGAAAATCACATTGTAGGATTTTTAATGAATTTATTTGCAAATTATGTTGGAAAATAAGTATTTGGTAAATAACAAAAGTTTCTCAATACTTTGTTATATACCCTTTGTTGGCAATGACACAGGTCAAACGTTTTCTGTAAGTCTTCACAAGGTTTTCACACACTGTTGCTGGTATTTTGGCCCATTCCTCCATGCAGATCTCCTCTGGAGCAGTGATGTTTTGGGGCTGTCGCTGGGCAACACAGACTTTCAACTCCCCCCAAAGATTTTCTATGGGGTTGAGATCTGGAGACTGGCTAGGCCACTCCAGGACCTTGAAATGCTTCTTACGAAGCCACTCCTTCGTTGCCCGGGCGGTGTGTTTGGGATCATTGTCATGCTGAAAGACCCAGCCACGTTTCATCTTCAATGCCCTTGCTGATGGAAGGAGGTTTTCACTCAAAATCTCACGATACATGGCCCCATTCATTCTTTCCTTTACACGGATCAGTCGTCCTGGTCCCTTTGCAGAAAAACAGCCCCAAAGCATGATGTTTCCACCCCCATGCTTCACAGTAGGTATGGTGTTCTTTGGATGCAACTCAGCATTCTTTGTCCTCCAAACACGACGAGTTGAGTTTTTACCAAAAAGTTATATTTTGGTTTCATCTGACCATATGACATTCTCCCAATCCTCTTCTGGATCATCCAAATGCACTCTAGCAAACTTCAGACGGGCCTGGCGTAAGCAGGGGGACACGTCTCGCACTGCAGGATTTGAGTCCCTGGCGGCGTAGTGTGTTACTGATGGTAGGCTTTGTTACTTTGGTCCCAGCTCTCTGCAGGTCATTCACTAGGTCCCCCCGTGTGGTTCTGGGATTTTTGCTCACCGTTCTTGTGATCATTTTGACCCCACGGGGTGAGATCTTGCGTGGAGCCCCAGATCGAGGGAGATTATCAGTGGTCTTGTATGTCTTCCATTTCCTAATAATTGCTCCCACAGTTTATTTCTTCAAACCAAGCTGCTTACCTATTGCAGATTCAGTATTCCATGCCTGGTGCAGGTCTACAAATTTGTTTCTGGTGTCCTTTGACAGCTCTTTGGTCTTGGCCATAGTGGAGTTTGGAGTGTGACTGTTTGAGGTTGTGGACAGGTGTCTTTTATACTGATAACAAGTTCAAACAGGTGCCATTAATACAGGTAACGAGTGGAGGACAGAGGAGCCTCTTAAAGAAGAAGTTACAGGTCTGTGAGAGCCAGAAATCTTGCTTGTTTGTAGGTGACCAAATACTTATTTTCCACCATAATTTGCAAATAAATTCATTAAAAATCCTACAATGTGAGTTTCTGGATTTTTTTTCCTCAATTTGTCTGTCATAGTTGACGTGTACCTATGATGAAAATTACAGGCCTCTCTCATCTTTTTAAGTGGGAGAACTTGCACAATTGGTGGCTGACTAAATACTTTTTTCCCCCACTGTATAGCCTATATCTGGACTATTGTGTGATGTCACTATAGTCTATATCTATAGCCTATATCTGGACTCTGTTGGTGTGATGTCACTATAGGCTATATCTATAGCCTATATCTATAGCCTATATCTGGACTATTGGTGTGATGTCACTATAGTCTATATCTATAGCCTATATCTGGACTCTGTTGGTGTGATGTCACTATAGGCTATATCTATAGCCTATATCTGGACTATTCGTGTGATGTCACTATAGACTATATCTGGACTATGTTGGTGTGATGTCGCAACTCCCTATATATTTGGACTATATATCTCAACTTTACATTAGGATACATGTCCCTCCTTCCCTACACTGTCTCTCTGCACTTCACTCTCTCTTTTCCTCCCCTTCACATGTTTCTGCACTATTTATGCATGTTCATTAGGATGTCAAGCCACAGACTGGGCTAGTAGCCACTGTATTGAAGGATGAGTTTGCTTATTTAACTCACCTATTACCCCTTGGAGCCCCTCTAACCCACCAACCCTTTATCCAGACATATTCAATAAGAGGGTCCAAGTGGGGGACACTTTATTATGATCAAGACAGACTTGAAACTAGAATGAGATTGAGTCATAGTTATTTTCAAATCACATATCATCCTATCATGTATAGTTTTTCCTGGAGAGGGATAGGGGCAGCTACTCCTTACTGCTGTCCTATAGGGTTAGAGGCTGGTGGATTTTTTGGCTGTCTCCATTATACTCCGTAGGAAAAGTTCCATCAGGTCAGCCCTACATCTCCAGGCCTCAGCCACAGAGGGCCCAAATTACAGTCCATGGAAAAGACCATGCAGGGCTTAGTTATGTTACACAAGCCATCTCAAACTCACAGGAGCTGGGACTCGTTCTACTGCTATGACTCAGTGCTCTCACTCTAGAGCCATATCAGTCGTGTGTGTGTGTGTGTGTGTGTGAGAAAGATGGTTATTTGGGGGGATCTATGACCCCCAGTAGTGTGACTGGTCTAAGCTCAAATGACTGGTGGTGGAGGATGAGGGCCCCAGTGTGTGTAAGAATTTGCTTGAGTGTGTGTGTACTGTATATGTGTTTTTGGATCCCCTTTTTCCATTACTTGAACTACACTTGGGCAATAATATATGTTTTCTCTGCATTGTTGCCTTTTCCTCTCCTCCTATCTTTCTTCTTCTACTTTCTGAGGTACTGTACTTTAATCGTACAAAACTTTAAAAGACAGAAGCTTTAGCTTGAGTTGTGTCTTCCCTATGCAACTAGGCCTTTATATTCAGATTCTGCTTTCCCTAGAATGTCTCTGTTTATCACTGTTTGTCCCATCTCTACTGGAAGGGCCTTAGTACCCCTTGAGCTGGTCATCCAAGTTTTGGTTTGTTTATTTATCCACGTATTTGTATGTAAGTGTATGGTTTACATTTTAAGTTACAAGTCATATCACCTTCTGGAAAAAGGCTTGATTGAAAGCTGGATAACGGCTAACTCTGTCTGGTTCAGTCTGTTTGTGTGGCTTGCTAACTCTGAGCCAGTGTTATCAAGCAGCACTAATGCCCTGGACAAGAGCAAGATAATGGCTAGCTAAGTGGGTGTGCTTGTTTAAATGCAGCTACGTTATCATTTTGTTTTCACTATTTTTACATTTTGCACTATTAATTATTTTGCTATTATAATTTTTTGGGTTGTATGCTAGTATTTGCAGTAAATCAATTGCTTGTTTTTTGTGTGAGTGTGTGAATTATGATTACCTGCTCTGACCATTTCATTAATTATATTTATTGAGTGTCTGTTCGCCTGCCTTAAAATGAAAGCCAATCCTGTTACAGCGATAATGTAGTTTGTGTGAGACTGACGTGTGGGCTTCCATCTTTAATCATACAATGCCTCAGATGCCCATGTAGTATTAAGCCATGTTTCTGTTTTTCATTGTATAGAAGAGGTCCGAAACCGATGGTTACTGTTGCTTGAATAAAGGTGTCTACTCGAATCTGGAAAGCAAAGGAGATAATATCTTAAATATTATATTTTCTTTTAATTGGCTTCTAGCAAAGCTCCTCAATGTACTATTAGTAATGTGCTAAGAGCAGAAAGGGAAGGCTTATTAAACCATCTGTTCTTTTAAGTAAAACTCTGTACATACTTGCAGTAAAATGTACATTACTAAAGTCAGAGTGCAGGCTTTCATAAACTGTCTTACAGAGCTTAAATGACTAGTAGTGTTACGGCTTCTCTTAATGTATGTTGAGCTTAAACATCAGGAATTCCCTGCACTGGAAACGGTGGACAATATAGTCACTACTGAGGGACTGATGAGGGCATTGAACCTAAGGGAAGGATTCTCCTGGTCATGTTTTTCCTGTTCAGACGGACCACCAAATAGGGATTTCTTTCTTTCCACATACTTTCTCCAACCTTCGCACCATGAGCACTTGGTTTCTGGATTAATGAATACACCCTGCTTTTCAATATTGGGTTTTTATTGTGTCTTTTACTCTGCCATTGTTACATTTTGTTATTTTGCATGACTATTTATTTTATTTATGTTGTGCACCAACCAGCACTTTGTCTGGACTTCAGCACTGTTTCAGGTTTACCTACCGGTCTATCTTTCTGTTTCAATATGTATCACAGCCAACAGCCAACCTCTTACAGAGATGTGTTTCAGTACCTGATCCCTCCAGCTTTTCTTTTTCTTGATTTTTTTTTTGGACCACTGATGCCAATAAACAAACTACTTAATACAGTGTGGTGTGGACAGTGATTTTATGATCTGTAGTGAATATTCATTGGAGGCAGGTGTATGATGATACTATAGGGACAGGAGTTTTTTCCATAACAGGTAAAAAGACAGTCCCTAGAGATTTACCTTCACTGGCCCTAGTTAGATAATACATTGTGAAATACATAATTATACCCCGGTTGTGTGTCAGAACCAACCTAAGAATGGTAAGAGTGGAACAAATGATTCAGTCCTGTCTATTTCTATTTGTAGTCCTGTTAATGGCCCTGAATGATGTTTCCTATTGTGCTTGGTTGGGCTTGGTTTGGTTTAGGGCCAGAGCAGGTCCAAACACTGATTCTGTGACTCAATAATCCCAAATTACAAACCTGACTGGATGGATCTGGTTCCTTTCCTCATGGAGGAGAACCAATACCCAGTCAGCCTGAGGACCTGTCACAAACCACATTTTATTAGCAGCCTTGTAATTTCATGTAAGATCATCAAGGATCTGATTGAGTTCTACCACTCGCTTTGTGTCTTTTTTTAATACTGAATTGCATTATATTGTTTACGCTGGCACAGGCTGGTACGTTACCTTGTTCTGTCCTTATCAAAGGTTAAGATCTGGAAAAATCCTTGAAAGAATCGATTAATCCAATGGCCTCACGGGTGAGGCAGGGTCCACCTGGCATCACCCAGGCACACCTATGCAGCCTGGCATAGGATTAGGGAGGAGTTGCCCCTAACCACTGATACAGGGTCAGATATTATTTCATCCAACCCAATGGTTAAGAGTAGGACTGGATGCAGGGTAATCTCATCCTAGATATGTGGTTAGTGCCAACTTCTACCTCGAGCCCTGGCATACAGCAGCTAATGGGATCTCTGCTCCATCTGTCAGAGCAAACCACTGAGTCCACACAAAGCCTGAGAAACTCACTCTCCCACCATCCCCCCCCCTTTACTCCTGCCTTTTTGGCAGCAGCAGTTCCTCCAGGTCTTGTCCAGGAGAGAGAAAGAGGGGAAGAGAGAGAGAGCACTAAAGCTTTCCTCCTGACAGACAGTAATCCACCGGGATCTGAGGACCCATCTGAGGCCCGCCGATGGGCCGGAACTTGTCCGCCCGCCGTGTGTGCGTGCGTGTGTGCTCGCCACTTATTTTGTTCTCTGAAGTGGCAGAGAGGTCTGAAAGGTTTGGGTGGTTTTTAGAGGGGCCTTGCGCCTCGCCGCTCTGTTGATTCCAAACTCCATTAAGTTCTTAATGTTGGACAGGCCAGAGTTGAATTCTCACCTCTGTTCTCTCTCTCTCTCTCTTTCCTAAATGGAGCCCTCACACATTTCTTTCCCTAGGGGACACGGGGGTTACAGGCGTTGTAACCCTCTAAGATTTTAAACAGATTTTCAGTGTGAGGTTGTTTTAACGACACCAAGTGTTTTAACAACACAAGAGTGTTTTTCCTCTGTACATGTATGCAATGAGTGAGTGGAGGGGTTGACACATTCCTTCCCTTCTATTGGAAATACATCTACTGTAGTTACCAGAGGAATGAAAGCCCTGTAAAATGTCATTGGACTTTGAAACAATAACTCTGTATGTAAAATCTTTATGTAGTTTGCCGAAGTGACAAAAGATATGTGTCCAAACATGGTTGGGGAAATTTTTTGCTCAGCCTTTATAGTTCCTATCCTTATTTTCCTTCTTGAGTCTCACAGCAGGCTTCCCAACCAGTCCCAAACAAGACGAGTAAAAGTGTAACAAAACTGTGTGTGTGTGTGTTGATGTAAGTGTGTGTGTGGGTGGGAGGGTGGGGGGGCACGTGCATGTGTGTCCGTGTGTGTGTGTGTGTGTGTGCGGACTGTGTATTGCCTGACTCATTTGCCTGTGATTTGTATTGAGGAGAGGGCAAATTGAACCTGAGTGTCGACCGCGCTTAATTGTCATCGCCAATTAGTGCATTGTCAGCGGCCACAATGGCTCAACTGTAGCGAGTGGAACATGGTCCTTTGTGCTTCTCCAGTGGCCCGGGGGCCAGTCAAGACTCATTTAGGGCCTTGACAACAAGAGAGTAGAAATGCCATCAAAAAAAAGAAAACAAAAGGCGGTTTAAGGAGAAAAAGACGATTGGAGAGAGGAGGGGTGGATAGAAGGAGGAGGGCGGTGGACAACAGTAACATGGGATGGAACGCAAGGGTGAGGGTCCTTTTGAAAGGGGGAAGAGAGTAGGGCTATTACCCCCCTACCAACCCTCCCCTTCTCTGACACACACACACACACAAACTGGCCCCCTGACATGGAGCAGCCACACAAAGGCACACAGGACCCTGCTGTTCTGGGTGACCTGGATCAGAGGAGAGAGAGTAGCTAGTACTGCTGCTCTGTAGAATTACAACTGTTGCCTTACGGTGCATTCTGACTGGGGCCTCTAGCATAGACCTATGTCCTTGTGTAAAAGCCTATGAATCTAAACTAGGTCGTTGCTCTGCTCAGTCCACATTATCAGAAAACATTGTGCTTTACTTGAGTGAGTAGCTACACTATTTTTGATTGGTTGGGGTCAGTTCCATTTTATTTCAATTAAGAAGATAGATAAAAGAGGCCATTTATTTTCAATGAGGATTCCATTCCATTCCTGAAGTGGAATTCCAATCCACTTCTCTAGTTTACTGAATAGAGATGGAGACGACCCCTGGTTGCTAATGGCTACTGATGGCTGCTGTGATTAGTGTTGCTTTCTGTTGGACAGACAGGGACATACCCTCCTGATGGTCTTTTACCTGCTCTGACAGAGATGGACTGCTGCGAACACACACACCCTTTTCTGTTTCCTATCTCTGACCGGCAGACCCAGTGACTTCCCCAGGTAGACGCTAAATTCCCACAGCAGCACCCTAACCAACACCAACCCACCCTCTCTACAACATGTCACACCACTCTCAGTTTTAGTGATGCTCTCTTTGCCCTCTGACTAAAGGTTTGAACTGGTTATTAAGTCATTTGTAGGGCCCAGGCTCATGGATAGTCACGTAGCAGGATATACTCCTGGCCCCAGGTATGCGTTATAAATAGGGCCAGGGTTGTTTTCCTAACCATGTTAACTGACCAGAAAAAACTGTGGTCCCTAGCTGAGGCGCCTCACTGTATGACAACACTGAACAGAGAAAACATTACTGTTATACAAAATACTCATGCTATTATAAAAGTGGGGATTGGAGTTACATAATCTTATCACACAAAAAGTGGGATTAACACATGATTGTAGGTCCCTAAATGGGGTATTATGGTTGTTTTGAGTAATTATGTCCGGTATTGTGTAACCCTGACCTCATGTCTATGTATATAAAGGATAAATCAGAGAGTGGGAGGGGGAGTGGAGACAGGAAAATGAGAATGCATTTGCAAATGTAACATTGTGTCATCAGCCTTTTGTGTGTGTGTGTGTGTGTGTGTGTGTGTGTGTGTGTGTGTGTGTGTGTGTGTGTGTGTGTCTTTGGAGAAGGCTGAATGAGGAGCAGGATAAAGGCTTTTGTGTAGACACCTGTACGGGCATGCAGGCTCATCCCTGGCCCTGGAAGGAGGGAGGGAGGTAGTGAAAGAGAGAAGGGAGGTAGGGAGGGAGGGAGGAAGGGGGAACAGAAGAGCCAGGGTGGTGAACATTGTGCCACAGATTTTGCCACGACACTCCATTTTACTCACATACCCAAGCTAACTGATATGGAACGCACAATCATTACTGTGTGTGTTTTGTAAGTGAGCTCAGGTCGTTATTTTGATTCCAAAGAAATCAGAAGACCTAAATAAACTGGCCTGTGATTAGTTGTTGTGTCACTCTGTCCAATCTCTGAGCAGCTTTGCCTGTGTGGTCAATTGTTGACTAGGTTTGCCTAGCTGTCAGATTTGTTGATATGCTGTGCTCTGTAACCCATGGTTACCAGACTGGTCAATGATGCAGGTCAGGGTTTGTTTGAATGTGTCAAGTCTTAGTCAAACATCTCAGGCACCAGGGAAATTTACCAAGAGTGACCCAGCGTATGTGTGTTTGTGTGTGTGTGTGTGTGTGTATGTCACTGTCTTTTGATTGATACCACAGAGTCTTTCAGGAATGTGGACCTTTCTATTGACTCTCATTTATCTTGGTAACATGCAGTTTAGCCAATGTAATCTGGGTGTTAACAGGCAATACAAACGCTTGACTTGGCAGTTAAGAAAGAAACAGTCAGTCAGAAAGACACACAGACGCATTGGCGCGCACACACACACACACCCTGCAAGACCTTTGGACTTCAGAAAGCCTCAACACCTCTTTGTCACCTGAACAGGAAAAAAAAAGGGTGTGTGTGTGTGTGTGCGTGCGTGCGTGCAAGAGAAAGACCAACCAACCCTCCCCTCCACAAACAAATCCAAAACATTACTCAAGTCTACATGTGTTTATTTGACTGCACATATTAATAAAGAAACAATAACTATTCTCCTGAGCAATGTTATAACTCATGTAGTTCAGAAGGTGTGGCATACTAATGAGTCTCTAGTACCGACACATCAACCATACTACACACGCATGCTAATGCTATCTACTGTATCTATACCTATTTGGTATACTTTGTATTTGAAAGCAATTAGGTAAATATTGTACAGTCAGTTTATATCAGTGGCAAACCACGCCTTTAGTTGGAGTCTGGCTGAGCGGTAGGACAATTTCACGAAAATGATGTGCGCACATCGATGAGGCAGAAGGCCGTGTGGTGTTATGATTCTAAACGGTCAGATACCTAGCAACAATAACAAGAAGCTGCCATGTGGGGAAATTGTAAGTGGCTTGTTTCAGCTCGCTGTATGTTGTTATTGATACCATGTCTTGTTTTGAGGAGTTTTGACTCACGTCATGTCTAAAATTTGCTCTCCAGCTTACCAACAACTGTAACGATATATTTGAGAGACAACAAGTGCTCATTGTGCAAATGCACTTATGTTTTCAATAAACATTTGGAGACAAAATATAGTTTACGTGTTGTCAGCAATCTAAGCCAACCTCATCTGTTTTGCCCCATAGTTGCGCATACATAGGTTTTGTGAGAAAATATCAACCCCATCATGTATGTATGTTCCCTGACCTTAAAGAGACAGGTCAAGAGAAACAGGCTGAGTGAAAACATGGGCTACGTCCCAAATGGCACCCTATTTCCTATATAGTGCACTACTTTTGACCAGGGTCCAAAAGTAGTGCATTATATAGGGAATAGGGTGCCATTTGGGACACAGAATGCTTTGTGGAGGGGCCTTTTTATTTAACCTTTACTTAACTAACTAGAACAAATTTTTATTTACAATGACGGTCTACACCGGCCAAACCTGGACAACGCTGGGCCAATTGTGCGCTGCCCTATGGGACTCCCAATCACGGCCGGTTGAGATACAGCCTGGAATCGAACCAGGGGGTCTGTAGTGGCGCCTCAAGCACTGAGATGCAGTGCCTTAGACCGCTGCACCACTCGGGAGCCTTCCATGTGATCACAGTGTACAGTGGGGGAAAAAAGTATTTAGTCAGCCACCAATTGTGCAAGTTCTCCCACTTAAAAAGATGAGAGAGGCCTATAATTTTCATCATAGGTACACGTCAACTATGACAGACAAATTGAGAAAAAAATTCCAGAAAATCACACTGCAGGATTTTTAATGAATTTATTTGCAAATTATGGTGGAAAATAAGTATTTGGTCACCTACAAACAAGCACGATTTCTGGCTCTCACAGACCTGTAACTTCTTCTTTAAGAGGCTCCTCTGTCCTCCACTCGTTACCTGTATTAATGGCACCTGTTTGAACTTGTTATCAGTATAAAAGACACCTGTCCACAACCTCAAACAGTCACACTCCAAACTCCACTATGGCCAAGACCAAAGAGCTGTCAAAGGACACCAGAAACAAAATTGTAGACCTGCACCAGGCTGGGAAGACTGAATCGGCAATAGGTAAGCAGCTTGGTTTGAAGAAATCAACTGTGGGAGCAATTATTAGGAAATGGAAGACATACAAGACCACTGATAATCTCCCTCGATCTGGGGCTCCACGCAAGATCTCACCCCGTGGGGTCAAAATGATCACAAGAACGGTGAGCAAAAATCCCAGAACCACACGGGGGGACCTAATGAATGACCTGCAGAGAGCTGGGACCAAAGTAACAAAGCCTACCATCAGTAACACACTACACCGCCAGGGACTCAAATCCTGCAGTGCCAGACGTGTCCCCCTGCTTAAGCCAGACGCAGACTCGGTCTCAACCTTTAAGTCTTTACTGAAGACTTATCTCTTCAGTAGGTCATATGATTGAGTGTAGTCTGGCCCAGGAGTGTGAAGGTGAACGGAAAGGCTGGAGCAACGAACAGCCCTTGCTGTCTCTGCCGGGCCGGTTCCCCTCTCCACTGGGGTTCTCTGCCTCTAACCCTGTTGCAGGGGCTGAGTCACTGGCTTGCTGGTGCTCTTTCATGCCGTCCCTGGGAGGGGGTGCGTCACTTGAGTGGGTTGAGTTACTGACGTGATCTTCCTGTCTGGGTTGGCGCCCCCCTTGGTTTGTGCTGTGGTGGAGACCTCTGTGGGCTATACTCGGCCTTGTCTCAGGATTGTAAGTTGGTGGTTGGGGATATCCCTCTAGTGGTGCGGGGGCTGTGCTTTGGCGGAGTGGGTGGGGTTATATCCTTCCTGTTTGGCCCTGTCCGGGGTTTCTTCGGATGGGGCCACAGTGTCTCCGGACCGCTCCTGTCTCAGCCTCCAGTATTTATGCTGCAGTAGTTTATGTGTCGGGGGCTGGGGTTAGTTGGTTATACCTGGAGTACTTCTCCTGTCTTATCCAGTGTCCTGTGTGAATTTAAGTATGCTCTCTCTAATTCTCTCGTTCTCTCTTTCTCTCTGAGAACCTGAGCCCTAGGACCATACGTCAGGACTACCGGGCATGATGACACCTTGCTGTCCCCAGTCCGCCTGGCCTTGCTGCTATTCCAGTTTCAACTGTTCTGCCTGCGGCTACGAAACCCCTACCTGTCCCAGACCTGCTGTTTTCAACTCTAAATGATCGGCTATGAAAAGCCAACTGAGAGACCTGAGCCCTAGGACCATACGTCGGGACTACCGGCCGTGGTGACTCCTTGCTGTCCCCAGTCCGCCTGGCCTTGCTGCTATTCCAGTTTAAACTGTTCTGCCTGCGGTTATGGAACCCCCTACCTGTCCCAGACCTGCTGTTTTAAACTCTAATGATCGGCTATGAAAAGCCAACTGAGATTTATTCCTGATTATTATTTGACCATGCTTGTCACTTATGAACATTTTTGAACATCTTGGCATGGTTCTGTTATAATCTCCACCCGGCACAGCCAGAAGAGGACTGGCCACCCCTCATAGCCTGGTTCCTCTCTAGGTTTCTTCCTAGGTTTTGCCTTTCTAGGGAGTTTTTCCTAGCCACCGTGCTTCTACACCTGCATTACTAGCTGTTTGGGGTTTTAGGCTGGGTTTCTGTACAGCACTTCGAGATATTAGCTGATGTAAGAAGGGCTATATAAAATAAAATTGATTGATTGATTGATGTCCAGGCCCGTCTGAAGTTTGCTAGAGTGCATTTGGATGATCCAGAAGAGGATTGGGAGAATGTCATATGGTCAGATGAAACCAAAATAGAACTTTTTGGTAAAAACTCAACTCGTCGTGTTTGGAGGACAAAGAATGCTGAGTTGCATCCAAAGAACACCATACCTACTGTGAAGCATGGGGGTGGAAACATCATGCTTTGGGGCTGTTTTTCTGCAAAGGGACCAGGACGACTGATCCGTGTAAAGGAAAGAATGAATGGGGCCATGTATCGTGAGATTTTGAGTGAAAACCTCCTTCCATCAGCAAGGGCATTGAAGATGAAACGTGGCTGGGTCTTTCAGCATGACAATGATCCCAAACACACCGCCCGGGCAACGAAGGAGTGGCTTCGTAAGAAGCATTTCGAGGTCCTGGAGTGGCCTAGCCAGTCTCCAGATCTCAACCCCATAGAAAATCTTTGGAGGGAGTTGAAAGTCCGTGTTGCCCAGCGACAGCCCCAAAACATCACTGCTCTAGAGGAGATATGCATGGAGGAATGGGCCAAAATACCAGCAACAGTGTGTGAAAACCTTGTGAAGACTTACAGAAAACGTTTGACCTGTGTCATTGCCAACAAAGGGTATATAACAAAGTATTGAGAAACTTTTGTTATTGACCAGATACTTATTTTCCACCATAATTTGCAAATAAATTCATTAAAAATCCTACAATGTGATTTTCTGGATTTGTTTTTCTCATTTTGTCTGTCATAGTTGACATGTACCTATGATGAAAATTACAGGCCTCTCTCATCTTTTTAAGTGGGAGAACTTGCACAATTGGTGGCTGACTAAATACTTTTTTTCCCCACTGTATACACCTGTTCTGAAAGGCCCCAGAGTCTGCAACACCACTAAGCAAGGGGCACCACCAAGCAAGCGGCACCATGAAGACCAAGGAGCTCTCCAAACAGGTCAGGAATAAAGTTGTGGAGAAGTACAGATCAGGGTTGGGTTATAAAAAATGTCTGAAACTTTGAACATCCCACGGAGCACCATTATATCCATTATTAAAAAATTCAAAGAATATGGCACCACAACAAACCTGCCAAGAGAGGGCTGCCCACCAAAACTCACGGACCAGGCAAGGAGGGCATTAATCAGAATTGCAACAAAGAGACCAAAGATAACCCTGAAGGAGCTGCAAAGCTCCACAGCGGAGATTGGATTATCTGTTCATAGGACCACTTTAAGCTATACACTCCACAGAGCTGGGCTTTATGGAAGAGTAGCCAGAATAAAGAAATAAGCAAACACGTTTGGTGTTCGACAAAAGGCATGTGGGAGACTCCCCAAATATATGGAAGAAGGTATTCTGGTCAGATGAGACTAAAATGGATCTTTTTGGCCATCAAGGAAAATGTCTGGCGCAACCCAACACCTCTCATCACCCCGAGAACACCATCCCCACAGCATGATGCTGCCACCCCCATGCTTCACTGTGGGGATGTTTTTCATCGGCAGGGACTGGGAAACTGGTCAGAATTGAAGGAATGATGGATGGCGCTAAATACAGGGAAATTCTTGACAGAAACCTGTTTCAGTCTTTCAGAGATTTGAGACTGGGACGGAGGTTCACCTTCCAGCAAGACAATGACCCTAAGCATACTGCTAAAGCAACACTTGAGTGGTTTAAGGGGAAACTTTTAAATGTCTTGGAATGGCCTAGTCAAAGCCCAGACCTCAATCCAATTGAGTATCTGTGGTATGACTTAAAGATTGCTGTACACCAGCGGAACCCATCCAATTTGAAGGAGCTGGAGCAGTTTTGCCTTGAAGAATGGGCAAAAATCCCAGTGGCTAGATGTGCCAAGCTTATAGAGACATACCCCAAGAGACTTGCAGCTGTAATTGCTGCAAAAGGTGGATCTACAAAGTATTGACTTTGGGGGGGTGAATAGTTATGCACGCTCAAGTTCTGTTTTTTTGTCTTATTTCTTGTTTGTTTCACAAGATAAAATATTTTGCATCTTCAAAGTGGTAGGCATGTTGTGTAAATCAAATGATACAAACCCCCCAAAAATCCATTTTAATTCCAGGTTGTAAGGGAACAAAATAGGAAAAATGCAAACAGGGTTGAATACTTTCGCAAGCCACTGTATCATACTAAATTGAGTGTCCTGGATTTACATACATAATAATACAAAATGGTCTGAGACCAGGCTGCCCTACCTACCTACTTCCCTCCCTACCTACCTACCTACCTACCTCGGCCTGCACTGATTGAGAGATCATGAGAGTTTTCTGAGAGCCATAATGGCGCCGGAGGGGATGGCTGCCGTTTCATGGACTCTTGACCAACCGTGCTATTTTGTGGGTTTTTTCTCATTGTTTGTAACTTATTTTGTACATAATGTTGCTGCTATCGTATTATTTTATATTGTATTTTTTTGTGTGATTTTTTTTTGGTATTCTTTCTTAAAAGAATTTCACTGTAAGGTCTACACCTGTTGTATTCGGCGCATGTGACAAATAACATTTGATTTGATTTGATTTGGACAGGTCTGGTAATAAGGAGTGATTCAGTGAGTATGCAGTAATTTTGTTGTTGTTCTTTGGTGAGTCCATGCATACTATCCCTTAAAGCTGCAATATGTAACTTTTTGGGTGACCCAACCAAATTCACATTGAAAGCAAGTCTAAGCAATAGGTATGTTCTATATGCACTATTTCTATGCTTTCTGTTCTTAAGTTTCGTTTTTGCATCTTTTACTTTTGGTTTTGTACACCAGCTTCAAACAGCTGAAAACACAATATTTTTGGTTATGAAGAAGATATTTTACAGTGGTTTAGATGGTATTAGGCAAACTATTAGAATTTTAGCAACCAGGAAATGGCGGAGCAATTTCTGCATAGTGTATCTTTAAAAACCATCTGCAGACCAGTGAGTATAGCAGGTTGGTAAGAATTGGACTGGTCCAATAATGCAGGGTTTTCCTAACTCGGTCCAACAGTAGAAGTTGAAGGAACCAATGGAATGCCCACATGCAGGAACGCCCCGAATTGTGGGCTGCAGCTGCAAACTATTGGCCAATGCGGGCAACAGGCCAGCTCCACGGCAGAAGAGGTGGTATGACCTCTTTCAGAAGGTATGTATTATGTCAAGAGATAATGGCAAAACATGCATAGGCCTATGACATTTGAACTTTTTGTTCATCTAGAAAACATACTGTATTACTAGAAATACCTGTCATTAAATGTAGGCCTTTACTACTAATGAACAGCAACTTTATTATAATATTTGGCCATCAAATTGTCATTGCATACTGTAACAAAGAAAGTATACAAAGTGTCAAAGTCCCAAGCTATGATCTTGTCAACCAATCACAACAGGTTAAGGAAAGTTCCAGAGAGAGCTGGAGTTCATCAACGATTGACTCAAGGTTTCGGGTGTGGGGGATGGGTAGTGGGGTGAGCTACTTGAGAGTGCTGTGAGATGGTGAAGTCACCAGCAGCAGGGGACTTCCTAACACAGGCTTCATTATGTATTGTTACAGATGGAGAATTGTCCAATGCAGGTCCATGGACAACTCTGCTAGGGGGGCTTCAGAGATGTGTCTGTGGATTTCACCCCCAGGAGGTAAAATTAATCAAGCTTACAGGCTAAACCTACATGCATTCTCTTTTCTGATTTACTGAAATTAGATACCATACTCTAGTGTTGTCTCTATATTTACCCCCTATATTTTAAGCAGGTCTCTACCAGTGACATGCTGGGCCAGCACCTACAGCTCTGCCAGAGCCTGCGTCTGTGTCTGCTGTTCATACTCCTCCATTGAGGACTGCATTGAACTTGTTGTCAATGGCAAATAATACATTTTTTGTCACATTATTTTTCCTCAACTACTATGGCTCTGCTGCCATGATAGAACACTGACTCAGGTTGTCCTTTCGACAGGTGACTTGGTTTCCTCCTCTGTTCATTGTGACTATTAGGTTTTTCTCTCTCTTTTGCAGTTCAATAAGCAAAGGTTTTGGGGGATCTCATATCTGCAGCAAGACCAAACCTTAACTTGGCAAGGAAGCCTGCTCAGGTAAATAAAATACAGACTAACCTGTCAAAAGCTTGGCTTGTATTGATCTGTTTTTATAACAATATAAGCTTAAATAATCTTAATGCAACTACATATTTTTTTACATATTAGATGTCCATAGCCCGACCAAGTTGTCTACAGCCTCTGTGAGTGCTCCCACCCATGCTATGGCCTCTGTAAGTGCCCCCACCCCCAGGGGCGCAACTTTGGTTTTAGAAGTGGGGGGGACATACAGTTGAAGTTGGAAGTTTACATACACTTAGGTTGGAGTCATTAAAACTCGTTTTTCAACCACTCCACTAATGTCTTGTTAACAAACTATAGTTTTGGCAAGTCGGTTAGGACATCTACTTTGTGCATGACACAATAATTTTTCCAACAATTGTTTACAGACAGATTATTTCACTTATAATTCACTGTATCACAATTCCAGTGGGTCAGAAGTTTACATACACTAAGTTGACTGTGCCTATAAACAGCTTGGAAAATTCCAGAAAATGATGTCATGGCTTTAGAAGCTTCTGATAGGCTAATTGACATCATTTGAGTCAATTGGAGGTGTACCTGTGGATGTATTTCAAGGCCTACCTTCAAACTCAGTGCCTCTTTGCTTGACATCATGGGAAAATCAAAAGAAATCAGCCAAGACCTCAGAAAAAAAAATGTAGACCTCCACAAGTCTGGT